>NC_064408.1:9650000-9845000 GCF_023375975.1 Astyanax mexicanus
CCTACTGTGTCGGGTAGCTTTTCGTAGGAGTTCTTCTGGCCATGTCACACATCTTTATGTACTTATACACTAAAAGAGGATCCGGCTCAGTTTTACTGAACGCGAGCAACTGGTGGAGCATTGGAGACTTCAGAAGAGGAAAAGAAACACAGAGCTCAGTAGCTCATTCACTCATAGTAAAACCAAAGAAACGAAGGAGGGAAGTTTCTGACTGAGCACTCTCTCTCTCTCTGAATGTACATATCCTGGAATCGGACTCATTCTCTCTGAAAGGAGACACCCGCATCACACCCGCCAAATTTAAAATGATTCATCCGCATGCTCTGTGCAATTACCCATTCTCACCAGAGAGGGCCCTAATTCCCAAAAATCACAGACATGACTTTAAATAATGAAACATTCCTGCTTAAAACTTTTATAAACAGTTCCTAAACTTAAAAAAAAAAATACTTTATTGTGGTAATTTCTGCCTCTGCAGCGCCCCCAATCAATCAATAATACCGCCCCCCTGCTTACATTCAATCATCTAAGCCTGACTGATATCAGAGGCACACTGCTGCAGTTAAGCCAATCAGCTCTCCCTCCTCCCCTGCCTCTAAACCCATACATCACCCAGTGCTTCTCCCAAAATACCCCTCGCATTTTCTAGCCTTTTTCAAATTTGAGCTGTGGGTGGAGTCAGCAAAAATTGGGGGGTTTAGTGCCCCTTTAATATTGAAACTACAGTCTGTTGCTGATAGGCAATACTTTTCATCTAAACACAAACACCCCCCCGACACACACACTCTATGCTCTTTGCCAAATGGCAACACTGGAGTGTTTTGCAACCTCTTAGCTAAGCTATTTACCCTTCAAAGTGGTGAGAGCTGTGCTTAGCCCCCTGTTTCTCCCCCGCCTCCTTCAGTACTGAAGCTGACTGTGGTGATGTAATCAATCACACGTCAGGTTTAGGTATAAACAGCTAAAGCACTCTGACCTCTTAGAATACATTCATTATGGAATTATTACATTACATTACATTACATTTGGCAGACGCTTTTGTCCAAAGCGACTTACAATTTTCCTGAAATGCACTAGTAATTGTCACTATTTGAGACATTATTAAACATTAAAATAAAAATTAATGCTAAGGAAGGTTAAAGTTAATTTAAAAAAATATGGCAATGATACACTCTAGATTAATAGCTAGTGTTACTTAATAATTAGTTAAGGATTGCAAGGACTGTTAATAAATGTACCCTTATTATAAACACTTTAAATTGTGGATGAACTTAGTTGACAATAATGCCAATTATCTGTTAAATGATCAGCTGGTTTAATCCCTCAACACCCAGGAACTAAATTATAAAGTTATTTATTTCAATACAAAAGCAGACAGAAATCAATTCATTATTTTGTGATGTCCTACAGGGCTCTATATTAGAATATATTTAAAAAAAAATGATTTTACAACAATTACGACGGAAAATTAGTTTTGGCACTAAATTACAGGAGTGTGGGAATAAATACAAGGTTTAAATCGTTATTTAAAGGGCCTATATCCTATTTTTCACTTCTTACAAGGCTTACTTAGGATATTTTTGTGTTTTTTAATGTAGGAATGCACAGAAATTAACATTTTTGGCAGAAACTGAAACCAAGTAGATAATTATCAATAGCCATTAAGCAACCTCTCATTTCCCTTACAATTAAACAGGCGGTAAGCATGTAAATTTACTCTATTGTGATTGAAACACTCCTTATAACTTCAGTGTAAATGGGTGTGACTAGACTGCTATAGCCATAAAAGGTTTCACTTTTTGTAAAGCACTGTTTTTTGGGATTGTTTAAATCAAATTTTAGGAAACCAGTCGTAGAATAAAGAAACATGCGATCAATAATACAATCTGAATTAAAGGTGATTTTTATCAAAACAGTGGGATCTAATCACACTGATATCTAGTGGGCGGGGTTTAATCACAATACTATGTCTATGTTCACATTACAATCCACTTTACTCAAAACTGTATCTGTGTGTAATGTGAACGAATCTATCCCTGAAACACCTCACATGGGCATATTGATACATGTATAAACATATCCTTCTTCACCAACAACAACAAAAAAAAGTCATATTAGAGAGACGACTCGAAGCTTTATAAAGGGAAATTGATGTGTTTGTTAGCAGCTCAAATGTGGAGCATCTTTTGCTGGAGTGGAGAGTAAACAGCTGGTCTGAAGTTCATGCTCAGGTCGAGAAGGTGAAAAAAGGACCAGGTGGTTTGCTTTTGCTGTTTTTGCAGCTATAGCTGCACAGCTGCACCAAGAGATAGAGTGTGGGTGTGAGAGAGAAGTACGTAGCGCAAAAAAAGTAAAAAAACGTAAAAAAAACGTAGCAAAAAGAAGCATGAATTCAGATTTGATGTTCATGGAATGGAAACGTATACATTTTAGGACCACATATGAAAGTGACTTAAATCTGCTTTTAAAAAAAACAGACTTGGCATGTTCACACAGCCATGAAAAAAATCAGATCTGAACCACATTGAGCCAAAACTTCGAACTTAAGTTACCTCAGCCTGGTAATGTGAATGTAGCTAAATAAACCACTTCTGACACCAACTCTACATGTCAACTAATAATGGAAAATCAATATCGTCTATTGTGTTTATTTACATATAAAACAGCGAACAGCATTTTAGCCAGTCATGCTAAATCACTAATACTTCAACAACTGTGACTTCACACACACAGAGTGCACGGACTGCAGTAGATTGAGAAACACGTATATATTTTCCAAACTATGATTAATCACAAATTTTGTTGTATAACAAGGGTATAACTGTTTTGTTAAGTTATTCTATTATCGTTACATAAATGGCATTTAATGGTTTTAAAATGACAATAATGTTGTTTACTGCTGTAATTTCTGGGATGATATATCGCCTACAAAAACTCTTACTGTGAAATAGGGGTGTGCCATATTGTATTGTACCCAATAACATCGTCAACATTTTTGAATATCCTGAAGCCCTATTATACCCTGAAATATCGTGCCATATCACCCACCCCTAATTATCACATCAGGGTACTAATTGTTTGCTGTTTTTAGCACAAAAAAATAAAAATTCTAACTGTTCACATTTCCCATTATATACTGTATCTACTAGAGACAGATTATATCTGTCCAGTATAATTTATTTTACTTTAATCCTGGATATATGGAGATATTTGGAGTGCATTATCAGTATCATGACATTCTGGATCATTGACTAATGTTACAAATCTGATAAAATTCTTGTATTTTTTTAATATCTCAGTTAGGGGTGTGCCATGTCATACTGTGTGCAATAATAAAATGTAAATTTCATTTTGTTGCTTTATTGTATTCTTTAAATATCTTTGTTTTTATTCAGTGCAAAAGTATTGTTATCGTGACAATACCATGAAATTTCGTGATATTATTTTAGGGCCGTATCACCCGCCCCTACTGTGAATACACCCTTAAAAAAAGAAGGAATGTCCGGTTCTCCCAAGATATAGATTTTCTTAACACTGATTGAGAATGTCAATCATTGTCTCCAAACAGCAGCTTCATTATCTGTAATAAGTGACCCTGCATTCCTATAGAGAAAATCTCTTTTTTTTTTTTTTTAGCTTTTATTATCAGCTCAGAAGAGACTCAATCAGAACAAGAGTTCTGGTTCACAGGTGGGTGTAACCTCACTGTAAACAAGCGCAGAAACCAGGAGAAACAGCAGCCAGAGGAACCCTGACTCAAGCTTTCCACTGTAACAGCTGGCCAGATGTGTAAAGCAGCTGATCAGTTTAACTGCAGCTCTTAGTTTAAAGCACACAGCGTAAAGTTTAAATAGCCTACAAACATTACCCGGCAGCGCTGCGGCCTGAGCGACCTACTCAGCTACTCTATCACTTATTCCCCCTCACAGAATCCGTCTGTTACCACTGAGAAACACCTACAGCTAACAGCAGCAACACGGCCATAAAGCACCGGGGGGATGAAGAAAGTAACAAAGGCCCTGAACAGCAAAACCAGCCCTGAATCTTCCACAAACACACAAACAGCAGACGAACTGAGGGAGAAACTGGACATTAAAATGGCTTAAACAACAAAACTGCCAACAAATAATTGATTTAAGAGGCGAACAAACCAGAAAGAAAGGGACAGCAATGGAAAAAATGAGCAATAAACAGCCAAAAGAAGACAAAAATGATCTAATTTGCAGTTAAAAGCTAAAGAGAAGATAATAATCAGGTAAACAAGGGGAGGGAGATCATAAAGAAGCCAGAAAAGTTTATATTTATGGATTTACACATAAAAAACTCAAACACAGACCTAAAAACATAACCATTTTAAACCTTGCCAAACAAAACCAAAAAAATGAGCTTTAATAAAAAAAAAAACAATTAAAACTCTTCAAAATGATCAATATAATCACAGCAAGTCCATATAATGAAAGGTAAACACAGACCAAAATCAAACAGAGGGTGAATCAGTATAATATCTCCTAAAAATTACAGTCTTAAACTAGGTTCAATAAAAGTACACACAACCATGAAAACAGACAATAACAAGTTTAAACCAGGAAAACAGACAACAGCAGGGTTCAAACCAGACACGAGAGGTCTAAAACAGGGACAGTAGCATTTTAACAGCTGAATATGGAGAAAAAGAAAAAACAGTATTTTAACGTCCTAAATCCGAGTTTAAACTGGGTAAACTCTCTAAAAGAAAAGAGATTATGAAATTTCTTTAAAGAGATAAACACTACAATATTACAGGTAAGTACAGACCTAAAACAGACAACAATGGCTTTAAACAGACAACAGAACTCTGATAAAGGGAGAGTGGCTTTATAGCAGCTGAATATGAAGGAAAACTGTATTTTAACTGTGTTTTAAGTATTTAATTAAGGTTTAAAGAGAGTTTAGAGCTAATAAATAGACTATAATGGGGGTATCACTATAACATATTTTTTAAATACCGTATCCAACACAGTTTTAAATCAGGTTTTAACACAGCTGGTTCTTATATTGCAGGTAAACACAGACCTAAATCAGACAACAGAACTGTAATAAAGGGACAGTGACATAATAACAGCTGAATATGAAGGAAAACAGTATTTTAAAGTATTAAATAAGGGTTTAATCAGAGTTAGAGCTAACAAATAGACTCAGTATAACATCTAAACGCAGGTTGTAACAGCTGGTTCTTATTCTGCAGGTAAACACAGACCCAAAAACAGACAGACAGAGGTCTAATAAAGAGGACACTGGCATAATTACTACTGAATATGAATGATAACAGTTATATTTGTGAAATAAATCTGTGTTTAAACTGGGTAAACTCTCTAAAACTGTATTTTTAAGTCTTATAAGCACATAAATACAGACCTGAAAACAAGACCACACTAGACATCTCGAATAAAAGGACCAACATTATTAAATCCACCATAAATTACAAATATACAAATATACTTTAAACCAGAAAACCTAGAGTGAAAAGAATACTTTTAGGTATCAAATCAGAACTAACAAACAGACACTAATGAGGGGGTATCAGTAAAACATCTCCTTAAATGACAAACACAGTTTTAAACCAGGTTTATTTAAGTAAAGACAACCATGAAAACAGATAATAACGAGAAAATCAGCATTTAACACAGCTGGCTCTAATACTTCAGGTAAACACAGACTTAACTCAGACAACAATGGGTTTAAAACAGACAGACAGAGCTCTAATAAAGGGACAGTGGCATTATTACTGCTGAATATGAAGGAAAACAGGCATATTTCTGTGTTAAATTCGGGTTTAAACTGGATAGAAGGAACAGCTCTATAGCTGGGTTTAGTAACTCAGGCGGTACCGGCGGTTCTCTTACCCAGGTCAGGAGACTCTCACACAGCTCCACTCGGTCCACCGAGTCCAGAACACCGGTACTCATCTCAGCTCACTCAGCACCGACCCGCCGCGCGCTCTATCCGCTTTATTTCAGCTATAATTCGGATTATTTGACCGTTACAGGCGGTAACCGGGTTCAGCGCAGCGATCTGAACAAACCCAGTCCGGCTTCAGATAAACACTCATACAAACCCCACAATCCGGATTAACCGCGTCCTGACTCGGTTCGTTTCTTCGTGTGTATCCTCGCTGTCGAACTACGACGGAATAAACCGAATTAATTTTGTTTTTTAAAGTAAAATTCGGATTAATCCGCGGAGACACACATACACACCGCCGCTCCGCCGGGGCCGCTATGCTAAGCTCAGACTGCCACCCTGCACAAATGCAGCCAGCTAAGCGCCTGTCTGAAAATACGGCTTAGAAAAAAAATACAGCTCTGAAAAAAATAACAGACAACTTAAAAATTAAGAGTTTCTTTATAAAGTTTCTTTATTTTACCAAATTGAAAGCCTCTGGAATATAACCAAAAGGAAATTGAGATGAACTGCTTGAATTTTTTGCACCAGGATTGACATAAAGTTATCCAAAAGCAATGTGTAAAACTGGTGGAGAAAATGCCAAGATGCATGAAAACTGTGGTTATTCCACTTAATATTTATTTCTGAACTCTAAAAACTTTATGAATATGAACGTGTTTTCTTTACATTATTTATTATTATTTAAGGTATGAAAGCGCTGCACCTTTTTTTTTTTTGTTATTTTAACCATTTCTTATTTTCTGCAAATAAATGCTATAAATGACAATATTTTTATTTGAAATTTGCGAAACATGTCCGTAGTTTATAAAATAAAACAACAATGTTTATTTTACTTAAACATAAACCTATAAATAGCAAAATCAAATTGAAAACTGATTAAGAAACTGAAGTGGTCTCTTATTATTTCCAGAGCTGTTATATTACATTGAAGCATTTGTATCAATGTCAAATTATTATATAATGACATAATAAAAGTAATCATATCATTATATTACTTTCCAATGATAAAATAATTTTACAAAGTGAACAGGCGATTGAATGGACTGCCCCGTGGCTTTCGCCGGGGGCTTGATAACAGCTGACTCCTTAGCTAAAGCCAGAGCTGGTTTATACCGAGACCGTCCACTTTATAGCGCCCCCGTTCACTATAACAGCGTCAGTGTCACTCTAATTGACTGCTGCAAACCGCTAGAGGGCGCCCGCGAGGAAGCTCTCAATGAATGGGGTGAATGAAGCTAAATGGCTAAAACAAGAAATTAAAAATAGTAACTAATGACTTATAGAGGATATTCCTTTAATTTTAGAAGGTTTAATAAAGTATTTTACTAAAAAGGAAGAAAAGAAAACCTATATGTTTCTGTTTTTCTACAGGAAGCGAGTTTTAGGTAATACATGTGCTAGCATCACTGCTGCTACTGTTGGCTGATTGGTTGGAGAGCTGATGCTCTTATGGAATTTAAAAGACTTATAACTAGAGTTTAATTTTTTTTATTTCTTTAAAATTAGTTCTAAAACATTTTATATTGTTCTGTATTGAAAAAAATAAATAAAATAAAAGCTATTTTCAGTATGACATTAAAATAAAAAATGATTAAACTTTGAGTTTAAAAGGAGTTTAAAAATGAAGCGTTGAAACATGATTTTGTTGGGTGTTGAGAAAATAAGAGCTTTTCCACTATAGAAATTATAAATTAAAATAAGTAAACTATGAGTTAAAAAGCCTTTGAACATATTTCCGCAGTGCTAAAACGTGTGATCTTGTTCAGTGTTGAGAAAATAAGAGCTTTTCCACTATAGAAATCAGTAAAATTAAAATTAGTAAACTATGAGTTAAAAGTTTTTAAACATATTTCTGCAGTGCTAAAACGTGTGATTTTGTTCAGTGTTGAGAAAATAAGAACTTTTCCACTATAGAAATTAGTAAATTTAAAATGAATAAACTATGAGTTTAAAAGCCTTTAAACATATTTCTGCAGTGCTGAAACATGTGATAAAGTGTTGAGAAAATAAGAACTTTTTCGTTATGGAAATTATTTAACATTAAAATTAAAATAATTAAACGGTGAGTTTAAAGCTTTTAAACAAATATCTGCAGTGCTAAAACGTGATGAAGTTCTGTGTTGAGAAAATAAGAGCTTTTTTCGGTATGAAAAATTATTAAACATTACAATTTAAATAATTAAACGGTGAGTTTAAAAACCTTTAAACAAATGTCTGAAACGTAATGATGTTCTGTGTCCAGAAAACAAGAACGTTTCCACTATCAGAATTATTTAATTCAAATTTAAATGAATGAACTGTGAGTTTAAAAGCTTTTAAACAAATTTCTGCAGTGCTGAAAAGTGATAATGTTCTGTGTTGAGAAAATACTAAGTTTATTCAGTTTACTAATAAAATGAAGCTTTAAACAATTGGTATTAAAGCATGTAATATTGTTCTGTGTTAAATACAAGTACTTAAGTACTTTTTTTAGTATGGAAATTGTTAAACATTTATAAAATTTATATTTTACTCTCTTGCTCTATAGGAACCTATTCATTTTGGATTCGCCTCTAGACTCTTAACACGCGTCCTCGAGTGGGTGATCTCCCCTGTAGAGGCTCTGTGGCGCGGTAACTCGTCAGCTACGTGATGCGGAAAAGCGGATCCAGCAGAAATGAGTCCGGATTCATGTTTCTCTGGTGAATTAAACCGGTTTAATGAGTCCGCCTGGTGATCGGACTGTGGTGAAGTGATGTAAGTGGTGAACTGGTGTGAGTCAGTGTGGGTTAGGGCTGTGTGAGCTGCTGTTCTGGGGACGGTTTAGGGTTGTTTTGGCCGAGTGCAGCTCTGTGTACCAGAATCACAACACTGACCCTGTTACTGTAACTTACTGCTGTTATTGATGTGATAATTAATGTTATTAATGTGGCTATTAATGTTACTGCTGTTATATTAGAGCAGACATAGTTGTAGAACACGCAGAATCACAACACTGATCCTTTTACTGTATTGCTGTTATTATTGTGATTATTAATTTTATTAATGTGATTATTAGTGATATTAGAGCAGACATAGTTGTAGAACATGCAGAATCACAACACCGATCCTGTTCCCGTACTCCTGTTACTAATGTGATTATTAATGTGATTATTAGTGATATTAGAGCAGTAGTAGTAGTAGTAGACCATGCAGAATCACAACAGTGATCCTGTTACTGTTCTGCTGTTAATGTGATTAATAATGTGGTTACTGTGATTATTAGTGATATTAGAGCAGTAGTAATAGTAGAACATGCATAATCACAACACTGATCCAGTTACTGCTGCTGTTAATGTGATTATTGATGTTATTAATGTGATTGTTAGTGATATTAGAGCAGTAGTAGACCATGCAGAATCACAACAGTGTCCCTGTTACTGTACTGCTGTTAATGTGATTATTAATGTGGTTACTGTGATTATTAGTGATAATAGAACAGTGGTAGTAGTAGAACATGTAGTATCAGAACACTAATCCTTTTATTGCTGTTATTAATGTGCTTGTTAATGTTTCTTTATGTGTAATGTTATTACTGTGATTATTAGTGATATTTGAGCAGTAGTAATAGTAGAACATGCAGAATCACAACATTGACCCTGTTACTGCTGTTATTACTGTGATTATTAATGTTATTACTGTGATCATTAATGTTATTACTGTGATCGTTTATCATTACATCAATGTTGATGTTATGGTTGAATTGGATTTGGTGTTGATTTTGAAAAGGGAATCAACGTTTCAACGTTGAAACAACAGCAGACAATATTTCAACCACATTTTAATGTTAAATTGCAGTTATGTAAATTTAAATTTCAGGGTTTTTTTGTTGGAAAAGAAAAACAAAAATAAATTTGGGTAATTTAATTAATGCAATAGTGAAAAAAGTGACAAATTAATGAAAACCTATGAGAAAAAAATATATTCTGTAATAATGCTTTGGGCAAGTGTTTTATTTTGGTTGTTTTTGGCCAGAACGTACATGATTAGAGAAGTCTTACAATATATATATGCTTTACATATATATTTTTATTAAATGTTGATTTAAAATTAGTACTTCTTTAATTATTATTATTATTTTTTTATATTTTATTTTATTTTTATTTTATTAAAGTTATTATTAAATGTGTTCAATCCCTTTGATGTTATAAAGGCTCGGCAACATTGTAAATGAGGGTCAGGTTGATTGATATAATTTTCTTAGGTGTTAACTTTCAATGAAAGTCAACATAAAACGATTACTTTTAACTAAACGTAAAAATAAATAAATAAAGGAGTTAAAGTTAAGGAAAGTTGAGTCTTGTGTTAAACTATTTTTAATAATTGAATTGTTCCTGATTAGTCTCCCTCTCTCCTCTCAGTGCAGGCTATGAGAAGGTGGAATGGAAGATAACGACTGTTTGGAAGCAAACCGTTTGATTCAGGATGAAGACTCTCTTATCGAAGGCGTCAGTAACCCCGTCCTAGTTGTGGTGATCCTGAGCGTGGCGTTTCTGGGTGCTCTGGCCACACTGCTCTGCAGGTGAACACCACACAATGCCCTACATTCACTCGCCCGTCTGACTGGCCTATTTACACTCAGATAAGTGGAGAAAGAGTGTTTAAAATATGTGTGTAGTGATTCTAATATGGGGTACAGGGTTTTCTCTCTTCAGAGAGCCTCTCGTCTGTCATGTTTTGTGGAAACCATAGACTGTGTATAGCTGGACAGAGCATCGTCTCTCAAAAGTGAAGCCCCCACAGGTTGGGCGCCCCCTGCTGTTCGGCTGCAGAAAGCTGTGTAACCCCACCCATCCCCATAGGTTTCAATGGCAAAACAGACAACTTTCAATCACGTTTTTTTTCTAATATACTGTAATTCTACCTCCATTATTTAAATGCAACAGCTAGTGTAACCTCTGCTTATATTGTACAATTTTTATATTCCCACAAAATTTGTTTTTTAAAACGTTATTCAGCTCTATTCAAAAAGGTGTGGTTATTGTAAAAGGGCTGGTTATGGGCAGAACCAATAACAGACCGTCAGCTCCGCTCCGCAGCCTGTGACCTCGAGGCAGCCCTCAGGGGCGGGATTATTCTAATGAGTAGGCAGTCTCTCCACAGTCCTCCCTCCTCTGGTCTCTACTGCGCAGACTCGGGTATCAGGATCGCCAACATGGCGGAAGATTTTGGCTTCATTTTCATTTAATGAATGGGAACGGCGACTCGGCGTCCATCTTTTTTACAGTCTCTGGTGGAAACCAAATACAGGGATGAAATCTGGACATCGAATCACTCCTGCTGAGTGTGAAGTTAATCTGGCATCACACTTGCATTGCTACACAATTTTCCTGTGATTGTGTGGCCAATTAATTAATAAAAAATGCTTGGTTTATCCACCTTAAGTTCTGGGTTTGTGGTTCTTAAAGGATTTGAATAAAATATTAATTCTTTTTGAGTTATTCCAAAATAATTTAGTAGGTTTTATTTTTAAGACTGAAGAAAGGAATACTATTTTGGTATAATATTTATTTCTTGTTTGCAGAATTAGAGTGATTTAATTTGTTTATTTAAAGGTAAAACTTTATGTGTACTTTATATGCATTTTATCCTTGGGGAAATGAATCGTTTGATTGATTCTAACTTAATTATAAATATAAGTAAAAAATAAATATATATTCAGGTGTAACAAATTAGAGTCATATTTTGGTTGGTTTAAATCTAAATAAACTATGATGACCTTTATGAATCTATATGAACAGAAAGTCTGTCAACTGTCATGTTTTGTGGAAACTAAATACAAGAGAACACGACAGAGCACACTACTAGAACACAGCGGTAAAAATAAAGGATCGGAACTGAATCTTCCAAACTTCCAGGTCAAAAAAAGAGTTGTGTTACATGAAAACAAGTACAAGTTGTGCCTGAAATGTATTTATTTATTAAGAAAACAGTGTTAATAATTAAATCTCTCTCTGTGTTTGTGTCAGAAATGAGCATCAGCGGATCCACCCAGAGAATCAGGAGCATGTTCGAGCTGTTCGACAGCAACTTCAGACAGAACAGGTCAGAAATAAAACTCTTATTAACTCATCAGGATCTGTACAGTTCCATCTCTGTCTAGGTTCTGCACTTTTGTTGGTCACGCACTCATTCATTTATCTGATTAGTTTAATTAGATTTTTTTTTTCCATCAATTATTTATTAATCCGGTGTAAATGGACTTTTGATGTAGTAAAACATGTGGAGCTACTTTTAGCTGAATAATGGGGAAAAAAGCGATTTATCAGGGCAAATTATGCCTCATGTCACCCAGTCCAAAGGTTGTTTGGACAAACTGTTAAAATTTCTGGATCTCAGAACGCTGTGGGAGAATGGAGATATGGTATTCATCAAAGATAAGTCATGTTGTTATGTTTTACTAAACCAAAAAAACATTTTATACCGGAGTTCTCCTTTAATTTTATGCAAAATACTATGCAAAACTCAGTTTTCCAAATTAGTCTCGACTGCCCCTAAAAACACTACAGGTGAATCAGTTGAAAGAGTTTCGTGTCAGGAATCATTTGCTTCTATGAGCCGTTTGGATGCTCCTCCCTTATTGTGACGTCACTAAAAAAGGAAACCTGCATATAACCACCCTGGCTCCACCCCTTACCCATCATCCCCCATCAGAGCCCCACTCAACTATATCAGTTGAAGAAATGCCATTTCGGTCTGCTGTATGAGAATCTCAGACAGTACACTTCAGGATTAGCCAGCAGACTTTGTCTGAGGGAGGGATCTGTACCTACTGTCTGTGCCAAGTGTGCAGCTTTTTTATAGAAGCACAGAAGTGTTGTGTTTCTGTAATCACAGTTAAGCACGAACTAACTTATGTTTGCCATTAAGCACAATATAATGCTAACTTGTGTTAAACACTCAGCATAAAAATTGCGCAGCTAGCAAAAGCTTATTTGCATAAAAGTGAGAATAGAGCTGGTGAGATCTCTTTCATCTGAAAGTGATTTTGTGTAAAGAACTTCATGAACATGTTTTATGTAGAACATAGTCCTATTCTAACTTGTGTAAAAAGAGGTATAATGTATATATGTCCCCTTTAATTATTGCAAACCTGTCCATTGGCTATTTAATTGCAAACACATATTGTAAAGGTGGGATTTGTAGCTTTGTAGCAGTTACTGTAGCTCATATGTTACAGCACAAATTTCAAAGTTACAAAGTTCCCAGCATAGAAGTGCACTGATGATATAGGAGTTTCATGAAAAGATGTACAAAAATAACACATTTCGTTTCTCAGGACACATCATCCGAGTCGAGGCATCAGTACTACTCAGACATGTCCTGTCCAGTGTGTCTGCAGCAGGCTGTACTGCCAGTGGAGACTAACTGCGGCCATCTCTTCTGTGGTAAGGAGAAGTTCCACCTAGATTACACACTAAAGTTGTTGCTGTATATGATATGGGAAAATCTGTAAAATATTCACTTATAAAACTCAGAAAAAAGGCCAGGGTTCATAAAGATAAACTGAAAAAAGTGAAATAACCATGTCATTGATTTAGAGTGCATTTTTATGTTAGTCTAATAAAAATTATGATCAAACCTATTTTTTTTTAGTTTGCTTAAAAGTAAATCCATTCTCTATTGAAACTGCTCAAAATAAATAATTTGACCCAAATAATATTTTTACTTAATGCCAGAGGTCATTAAATCACATCAGATCAGTTTTTCTCACACTCTTCTCATTGGTTCATGTCACCACAATTTGCATATAGGGCGTGACCTCCCTCACCATCATTGTGAAGTCGATCCCCTGTCCGGCCTTAGTGTTGTAGGCTGTAAGAGCAAGTTGCTGCAGTGTTCACACATGCATTGCCACACAATTATCCTGTGATTGAGTGGCCAATAAAGGAATGAAAGCGTGCTTGGTTTATCCACCTTAAGTTCTGGGTTTGTGGTTCTCAAAGGATTTGAGAACAAGAGGAACAAGAGGATTTTTTAATAATGCTTTCTTATGAAAAACTATATTTTACGCAGCATTAATAACACCTGACTCAAGTTTGGTTTATAAATGTTTGTTGGTCAGTTTCCCGGACAGGGATTCAGAACGGTCTTGGGCAACACAACATTTTGAATAGCGTTTTTTTCATTGAAAGGAAAATTTTGTCTAAAATTAGGCATAATCCTTCATGCTCAGAAAGAGGTTATTTAGCATTATGAATGCTGGCTTTCAGTAAAGTGTCAAAAGGGCAAAATTTCTGTTCTACTGCAAAAAATATCTATTGGCAAAAACTAAACAAACTGTATGTAAACTGAGATGAGTATGCTTATATTAAGCCAATAAATATGCCAATGGGGTAAGCTCATTTTTCTTAGTAAGATTCTTAAAATAAGCTATAATCGTAAAGTCTTAAAATGAGTAAAGTAAGACTTAAATCAAGAAAAATCACTGGTTGTATTTGTTTAATTTGCACACAAGAATCAGAATAACTTGACTGGTGGCTTTTTTAGTGAGACTGATTAAGATAATTATTCCTGAAATAAACAAAATAAAGTGCATTAGTCAGTCACCAATTGTGCTCGTTCTCCTACTTAAAAAGATGAGAGAGGCCTGTAATTGACATTATAGGCAGACCTCAACTATGAGACACAAAATGAGAAGAAGAAAAAAAAGTTACAGGTCTGTGAAAGCCACCATTATTTGCAAATAAATTCTTAAAAAATCAGACAATGTGATTTCTCTGATTTTTTTCTTCTTATTTTGTCTCTCATAGTTGAGGTCTACCTATGAGGTCAATTACAGACCTCTCTCATCTTTTTAAGTGGCAGAACTTGCACAATTGGTGACTAAATAAATACTTGTTTTCCCCACTGTAATCTTACTAAGTAAAACAAAAATAATCAGAGAAAAAAGTAAGAAATTAGATTAGGTTTAGTTTTTTGCAGTGGTATGGAGACATAACAATATTTTAACCTTCTGCTAGACTCACTGCTCTTATTCTGGCTCCACAGGTTCTTGTATTATTGCATACTGGCGTTACGGCACTTGGCTCGGAGCCATAAGCTGTCCCATCTGTAGACAAATGGTAAGAGAAATAATCTCTATAATTAATAAACTCACTCTCTTGCTCAACATCAACAAATCTGTACTTATGAAATAATTACCGAAAGGATTAATGCTGATGCTAATCTCGGGTAAGATGTTAGATAACCCCAAAAGGCCGTTGTTTCCAGTGTCCTGGTGTGACCTGTATCTTCTGTGCTCCTGCCAGGTGACCCTGCTGTTCCCGCTTTTCCAAGACACGGGACAGAGCGCGCAGACGCAGGACGGACAGATAGACCCAGCGCTTATTCTGGGTGATGTTAATGACTACAACCGCAGGTTCTCAGGACAGCCCAGATCTGTGAGTCTACTGGACTACACTAATGTTTGTTGACGTGAAACAGAAACTTATTATGAACTTTCAATGTCAGTCAATTTAAATTACACTAAATTGGCAAAAGTATTTTCTCACCTGTATTGTGTTTGGTTATGTATGTTTTGGATGGAGCTGCTCAGCCATGGAAACTCTCCATTTCACGAGTATCTCTACACTCTACTCATCAACCCAACAGTAGTAATCAAGTAAATCTAGATATTAGTTTAGCCATTGGTGACCAAGAGCTCAGCAATAAACTACATGAAATTCAACCTTTGTTAAGACGGACAACCTTCACACACAACTCAAGATCAGATCGGACATTTTACACAAGATGCTGTATAGGCCGCTCAAAAATAACACATGTACACCTTTTATCAAACACTGAAATACCATCTTGTCAATTGTGTAACACACCACTAACTCTGAAACACATTCTCATTGACTGTCCAGCCCATAACGATATAAGAAAATTTTACTATCAAGAAAATAACATGAAGGACCTTTTTGGGAAAAAAAAAACCCACCAGGGAAGATTTTAAAGTTTTTATCGGATCTTAATCTTAAACATCAAATTTGACACATATGTAGAGGCTTATGTAATCTTTGAATCAACTGTACTATACCTACACATATAAAACCAAGTGTATGCCACAAATAGCCTAATTTTGTGCTGGAGTGGCAATAAAACCCCAACAACCAACCAACCAGCCATTGGTGGAACAGAAGAGGCAAGTATGGAAAGAGAGGGAGTTCCGTAGTTGGGAAGCGAGCCTGGAGAAAGCCTGATCACCACAACTACAGTTTGGATGATGGTTCTTTTAGAAGGCCAGCTGTAGAAAATCTGAGAGAGTGGGAAGGTTTGTAGTGAAAGAGGTGCCAGGTTATTAAAAGGAGAACTCTGGTGTAAAATGGACTTTTGTTGTATTAAAACATGAGAATAAGTTCTTAGCTTTGATGAATAGCACACCTCCGTTCTCCTACAGCATTAATTGATCCAGAAATTTTAACAGTTTGTCCAAATACCCTTCAGACTGGGTGAAACGGGGCATAATTTGCCCTGATAAATCGCTTTTTTCACTGTTATCCAGCTCAAAGTAGCTCCACACCTCCTTGCTAGAATTTAGAGAGCCCTGACATTTAAAATGAGGCATTAATAACTTAAAAAGTGCACAAGAAGCTTATTAAAATCACTGTTTACATTATATAATGCTAGCTTCGGCTCCGAGCGCCACCATTACTCCTGGTGCCGGCTGCTACGCTATATACTGTACATAGCAAAGAATAGCAATAGTGCTAGGAGTAATGGCGGCGCTCAGAGCTGAATCTTGCGTAAAACAGTGTTTTTTAATAAGTTATTAATGCCTTGTTTTAAATATGAGGGCTCTCTGGATTCTAGCAAAGAGGTGTGGAGCTACTTTGAGCTAGATAACGGTGGAAAAAGCGATTTATCAGGAAAAAATATTCCCCGTGTCACCCAGTCTGAAGGGTGTTTGGACAAACTGTTAACATTTCTGGATCTCGGAACACTGTGGGAGAATGGAGGTGAGCTGTTCATCAAAGGTAAGTACTTTTTATCATGTTTTACTACAAAAAAAGTCCATTTTACACCAGAGTTCTCCTTTACAGGCGTTAATGGTGAGCAGTAGGATCTTAAATATGCGTCCAAGGAGGAATACAGTATATATAAATATAATGAAGAGAAGATGTCCAAGCACTGATCCCTGTGGGACTCCTTGTGTAAGGTGGAGGGGGTATAAAGAGAATTGTATTGAAGCATGTAGTAACCACCTCGTGTCCCCGCAGCTCCTGGACCGTCTGCGGGACGTCCCGACGCTCCTACGCCACGCCTTCAGGGAGATGTTTTCAGTGGGAGGTCTGTTCTGGATGTTCCGGATCCGTATCATCCTGTGCCTGGTGGGGGCGCTCACATACCTGGCATCTCCGCTGGACTTCATCCCCGAGGCTCTCTTCGGCCTGCTGGGCTTCATGGACGACTTCTTCGTCATCCTCCTCCTCTTCATCTACATCTCCATCATGTACCGGGAGGTGGTGACGCAGAGACTGGTCGGATGAACCCGGGCTGAACCTTAGCTCATATTAATCCACCTACATTCAGTTTAGAAACAGTAGGTTCAGATACAGAAGGGTCTAGGAGAATTACAGGTTTTATAAGGGGGCTGTACGGGTGTGTGTGCGTGTCTGTGTGTGTGTGTGTGTGTGTGTGTGTATGTGTATGTGTGGGGTTGTGAATTTCTTTGGTTGAGTGTGTGTGTGCTGTCCCATGTTATCAATATTGCAATTAAAGGAGTACTTTAAATTAAAGCTACTTTTCAACCTGATCTCTGTCTGCATCTGTAAGGTATACCGTATCTTTCAGACTATAAGGTGCACCAGATTATAAGGCGCACTATCAGTGAACAGTCTTTTTTTGGTCAATTTTCTTACTTAAGGCACACTGTATTAAAAGGTGCATTAAGCACCACTGGAAGGCTCCTGACTACGGTAGCCTGTTGTGCCAATTTCAGCACCCCCGCTAGGAAAAGCCCCCCCTCTCGGGAGTGCGCACTCACTGTCTTAGAAATACGCCCCCAAAAAAAGATGAGGTTCTTAGCTACGCTGACTCAAAAGAGACGATAAAAAAGAAACGTGTCACCTGCACCCTATACTGAGAGAGGGTGCTTTTCCTGGCGGGGGTGCTGTTTTCACAGTACAGCTGTTGAGCCAAAAACAGCCTCCCCGCCAGGAAAAGCACCCTCTCTCAGGAGAGAGTTCAGGTGACACGTTTCATTTTTTATTACCTCTTATGAGTCATTGTAGCTTAGAACATCATCTTTTTATGGCGTGTACCATAATCGTATCGTACGCAATAATATCGCCAACATTTTTTAATATCTTGAATGATATTATACCTTGAAATATTGTTACATATCAACCACCCTTAATTATCACATCAGGGTACTACGTTTTTGCTGTTTTTAGCAACAAAAAAAAAAAAAAATCACACTGTTCTCATTTCCCATTATATATCTACTAAAGACAGATTGTATCTGTCCAATATCATTCATTGCATCATATATATTGACATGATAGTCTTTTCTTTCTAACACCTTCTGTATTCTGTATTGTTGCAGGATATTAGGTTTCTAATTTATTTTGTAAAATGAAATATTTCAGCCATTTATTCACTATAGACTTTCAGCAACTGTCCAATAGGGCTTCTGTTATAAGACAGTTTTTCAAAATGATACTGAAACATACAGTGCAGATGCAGCACACTGCAAAAATGTAAATGTTAGCAAGTTAAATCCTCTTAAATCTAAGTAAAATATCTGACTTTTCTCATTTTTGCATTGTTGTCAGAATTGTATAGAAATATCTTATGGATTTCTATCCTATTTCTCCGTGTTTAAAGTAATTTGCAGCTGTCTTATTCCTTCGGCTTGTTTAAAGCATTATTTTATAAAAAAAACTACATTTTCTGAATTAAGCTAACTAATCTGCAAAACTAATAAGACACTTTTAAAAGACTGAAGCTGAAAAACACATACAGGGAAGTTAGAAATAAATTAGTAATATTGTATTATAGTATTAAAATAAGAAATAAGCAATATTTAGACTACATTTTGGAGGATTTCTCTCGATAACATCTTTTTTTGCAGTGCATCTAGAGATTTGGTTGAGAACAAGCTGAATGAATGAAGTATTCCTTTAAATAGCTGATCTTCTGTTCTCATAATACAGCATAAGTATTTTCATTTAAAGCTGTTTTTTATTCTCCATATCAACAGATAAAACACTTGACAGCTTGTTGTCGGTTTTCATATTTTGGCTGCGAAAAATTATCTACATCCAGTTTTGGCTCGGATAAGGGATATTTATTCTTCTCTGCATTTGGAAGGAGATCATGTTCAGTATACAGTATATATGGTTTGTAATCATAAGGAGCTGAGCTGAGCCTCTGCAGACAAGCTGTAGGAATATGCTGGGTTTAAAGTAATTGAATTGTGCTGCGTTCACATTATTATCTGGCTGAAGTGACTCTAATAATTTTTTAATATTATTAGAAAATATTTTTTTACTAAAAGCTCCACTAGGTAGGATTGAGATTTTGTGCTCGCGGGCTCCCCCTACAGTTGCAGAGTGTAATAAATGTTTCAGGCGGATTAGTTTCTCTTTCTCGTTTTCTAGCTTTCACAGACATATTCTGTCTCTTTCCAGCTTCTACCAGAGTGTATGTATGTTAGTTTGTAAAGAATGAACCAGTAGTCCTTGTAGAACTGTTAGAACTAAAGGTCGGAAAGCAGGTCGCAGTTCTCGCGAGTGTTGGTCGCGGCCGTCTCGGAAAACTTACAGAGTCTGGTTTGAGCTCAGAGGAGCTCCGGCACAGACACCCAAGGAATCAAGGAAAATCAAGGAAATCCTAACTAGTGCTGCTTTAATGTGACACAGATCAGATTTTTTCAGGGCTGTGCAGACGTGTTCACTTTAATTTCGTATCAGATTTGTGGGTATCTGACAGAATTGTGAATGCTCAGATTGAATTTCATGCATTTTTTCTCTCTTATCCCAGCAACATTTGCTGTCGACATCACCCAGAACTGCTGTTTTTTTTATTTTATTTCTAATTTTTATCCCATTTTCTCCCCCAATTTACAAGGCCAATTACCCAAATCACTCATTAGTACTCACCCTAACACTAGTGATGCCCAACGACAGGAGGGTAAAGACTAGCACATGCCTCCTCCGACACATGTGACGCCACCACCTCTTTTTGCGCAGCATCACAGCGCACTCGGAGGAAAGCGCAGCGACTCAGTTCCAATTCATCAGCTCACAGGGGCTCCGGCAGCTAATGGTAAGCTGCATGACCGGGATTCGAACCGGCGATCTCCCGATCATAGTAACAGCGCTTATTCAGCAGGACCACTCTAAACCCCACCTAGAACTGCTGTTTTGAAGAATTCTAACTCCGTGCCAGAATCTGACTTCACTGTGTGTGCTTAACAGATTACATTCACAATTCCTGTTGCTGTTTCTCTGTATGAGTAACTATTAATATTAACAGAATATTGCTTATAAAGGGAGTCAGATTCTGGTGGGGGGGTGGATTATGGCACGACACCGGCAGCCTGGCAAAACAGCAGAGATGACGTGCAAAACATACAATTAAGTATGTTATACATTAAGTGTTATTTAATTTCACTTACAGACCAGCATGCTCAGCTAACCCCTATGGACGGTGGACGGTGTGTTACTGCAGTTATTGCATAAGTTTCCGAAAGGGCGATACTAGGCAATCAGTGTGGGCGGTGCTTTGTTGTCAGGGGTGCACAGAGATGCTTAGGTGTTCTTTACAATAATAATGTGGTTGTATGTGTCTCTAATTGGTGTGGTGCGGTGGATAACACCACCGCCTGCCAGTAAGCTACCATGTGGGAGATTGCGGTTCAATTCCAGGTCTGGGTGATTGAATGCTGTGCTATACCAATAAGAAAGAGTCTTTGGGCAATTTTAAGTCATTTTGGATAAGAGCATCAACTAAATGCTGTAACTGTAAATGTAATGTAATGTCTGATCACCCATAAATCTTTGTGATCAGTTCGAGAGATCAGATAACGAAACATCTTCAAGACACACTACACCCCAGTTACACCTGTATTTTTTTTACTGGACGTTTATAGTCAGATCACCCAGAATGCATGTTAATCTTAGGGTCTTACGTTTATGAACATAACAGTCAAGGTATACATATCCAATATAAGTTTAAAAAAAAAAAAACTCACTTGTAAAGTGTGTAATGTGAACGTAGCCATTAAGGGTAAAGGAGTGAATAACAAAAATAAATAAGAAAGGAGATTGTCTTAAAAGAAGAGCTACATATGTTCATATTGGGGCGAAAAACAATATATGAGCACAGAGAACAGAAAAAAAAGTTAATCATTGTGTGTGAGGTACAGTATCAGTCAAAATTGTGGACACATCTCATTCAATGTGTTTTCTTTCTTTATAGTTTTTTTTTACATTGTATATTTAATATTTAAGACTATATTAAAGCTATACAGGAGCACATGCTGAATTATGTTGTAAACAAAAAGTGTAAAACAATCTAGAATATGTTTTTTATACTTAGATTCTTCTATAAGCAGCACATTTATTTTTAAGGGCAGATCTGCACACTCTTGGTATTTTAATCTCAGTGTCTTCATGAGGGAGAGTCACCTGGAATAGTTTTCTCAGAGTCTTGAAAGAAGGAGTTCCTGGAGGTGCTGAACAATAGCTGCTGCGTTTCCTTCCAAATCACCTCAAAATCACCATCTCAGTTCATCAGGTTTAGATCAGGGGATTTATGTGGAGGACAAACACGTTATGATACCATAGCAACGCCGTAGCAACCACCTAGCAACTGCTTAGCAACTCCTTAGCAACCACCTAGCAACTGCTTAGCAACATCATAGCAACCACCACAGACACAATAGCAACACCTTAGCAACCACCTAGCAACCGCTTAACAACACCTTAGCAACCACCACAGACACCATAGCAACACCTTAGCAACCGCTTAACAACACCTTAGCAACCACCACAGACCCCATAGCAAACGCCAAGCAACCACTATAGCAAAAAATGGGAGCCATTTTAGCTGGAAATGCACTTTTCTAGTTTACTACGTAATTCCATATGTATCCCTTAATTGTTTTAATGTCTTTAGTATTAATCTACAGTATAGAAAATAAATTAAATAAAGAAATAAAGGAAAACACTGAATGAGAAGGTGTGACCAGACATTTGACTGGTACTGTAAATAAATGAATAATTGAACAATCTTCCAGATCTGTGAGAAGCTGTGAGCTAATATAATGTTGTTATATATATATTTTTTTTGTTGGCTGAACAGAAAACAGAAACTGAACAGAAAAAGGGCTGGTTTTATTTTGGCTCTGGCTAAAAAATCCGGAAACAAGTTATTCCATCATAAAGAAATGCTAGTCGAAGCGATGGTGCAGAATGTAGCTAGATAATATAAATATAATCAGTTTCATGTTTACAAGGGTTTTGGTATATTTCTTCCCTCAGAAAAGAGAGAAAATGCAACCAAACTTATTCTCACAATTCGCAACGTAGCTGACGCTAGCTAGCTAACCTTGTTGCACTATTGGCTATATGCTAAGTTAAAACAAAGAATGTCTTTATTTGTGTTTTTTTTTTTTGGATGAAATGTTTAATTACTTTATATTTATGGTATAATTTATCTAGCAGTTAGTTTCCTGCTTTATGTGTTTTTTTATTTACTTTGAGCTACTAGCTAGCATAGCAGGAACAACTATTAGCTATTAGCTTAGCTAAGATAAGTAACAGGCTAGCTAACTAGCTGTTGAGGTGTGATTGTAAATCATATTTTTCTCACTATAAGGTGCACCGGATTATAAGGTGCATTATGCGATTCTAGTAAGTCGCAATAAATGGAAAGAATGTTTTAATTACAATTTTATTACCAAGCTATTGCTTTAAGCTGAATTGTAGGCGTAAAGTAAAACATTAACTCTCCTGTTATGGTCATTTGTCAGGAACAGCAACAGTGTTCCCGGGTCATATTTAATTATCTAAAAGATGTCTGAAACCCCCCAAAAAATCCTAACAAGCTGTGTGAATATTTAATTACTAACTCCATTACTAATTATTCTATCAATATGTAGTGCAATGGTGTTCCTTACCTCTAACAGGTAATGGTTCAAATAGAATAGTTCACTCGTTTTTTATTAAAAAATACATATTCAAACAAGTTTTACAACTTTATTACTTTTGAAAAACCGACATATAAAACACAATAGTTTTACATAATATTGAAACTATACACTGCAGTTTTGTTGTAGATTTTGTTTGGGGGGGACATTCAACTAACATTCAACTACATCTCTATTAAATGCAAATGAACTAAAAGGTGAAAGTAAATGATTCTCTATTGAATACAACCCTACATTCAACTCTAACCCAAACGCTTATCTTAATATTTTAGGATTGGGTTTAGGGTTAGATTTTATGGTTGATTAAGGGTTAAGGTTAGGGTTAGGTGTAGGGTTAGATTTTATGGTTGATTAAAGGTTAAGATTAGGGTTAGGTGTAGGGTTAGATTTTATGGTTGATTAAGGGTTAAGGTTAGGGTTAGGTGTAGGGTTTGATTTTATGGTTGATTAAGGGTTAAGGTTAGGGTTGGTTGTAGGGTTTGATTTTATGGTTGATTAAGGGTTAGGGTTAGGTGTATGGTTTGATTGTAGGGTTGATTAAGGGTTAAGGTTAGGGTTAGGTGTATGGTTTGATTGTAGGGTTGATTAAGGGTTAAGGTTAGGGTTAGGTGTAGGGTTTGATTTTCTGGTTGATTAAGGGTTAAGGTTAGGGTTAGGTGTAGGGTTAGATTTTATGGTTGATTAAGGGTTAAGGTTAGGGTTAGGTGTAGGGTTTGATTTTATGGTTGATTAAGGGTTAAGGTTAGGGTTAGGTGTAGGGTTAGATTTTATGGTTGATTAAAGGTTAAGATTAGGGTTAGGTGTAGGGTTAGATTTTATGGTTGATTAAGGGTTAAGGTTAGGGTTAGGTGTAGGGTTTGATTTTATGGTTGATTAAGGGTTAAGGTTAGGGTTAGGTGTAGGGTTTGATTTTATGGTTGATTAAGGGTTAAGGTTAGGTTTAGAGTTAGGTGTAGGGTTATATTTTATGGTTGATTAAGGGTTAAGGTTAGGGTTAGGTGTAGGGTTTGATTTTCTGGTTAATTAAGGGTTAAGGTTAGGGTTAGGTGTAGGGTTTGATTTTATGGTTGGTTAAGGGCTAAGGTTAGGGTTGGGTGTAGGGTTAGATTTTATGGTTGAGTAAGGGTTAAGGTTAGGGTTAGGTGTAGGGTTTGATTTTATGGTTGATTAAGGGTTAGGGTTAGGTGTGGGGTTTGATTTTATGGTTGATTAAGGGTTAAGGTTAGGGTTGGTTGTAGGGTTTGATTTTATGGTTGATTAAGGGTTAAGGTTAGGGTTAGGTGTATGGTTAGATTTTATGGTTGATTAAGGGTTAAGGTTAGGGTTAGGTGTATGGTTAGATTTTAGGGTTGATTAAGGGTTAGGGTTAGGGTTAGGTGTAGGGTTATATTTTAAGGTTGATTAAGGGTTAAGGTTAGGGTTAGGTGTAGGGTTAGATTTTCTGGTTGATTAAGGGTTAAGGTTAGGGTTAGGTGTAGGGTTATATTTTAGGGTTGATTAAGGGTTAAGGTTAGGGTTAGGTGTAGGGTTTGATGTTATGGTTGATTAAGGGTTAAGGTTAGGGTTAGGTGTAGGGTTATATTTTAGGGTTAAGGGTTAGGGTTAGGGTTAGGTGTAGGGTTTGATTTTCTGGTTAATTAAGGGTTAAGGTTAGGGTTAGGTGTAGGGTTTGATTTTATGGTTGATTAAGGGTTAAGGTTAGGGTTAGGTGTAGGGTTTGATTTTCTGGTTAATTAAGGGTTAATGTTAGGGTTAGGTGTAGGGTTTGATTTTATGGTTGATTAAGGGTTAAGGTTAGGGTTAGGGTTAGGGTTAGGTTAGGGTTAGGGTTAGGTTAGGTTAGGGTTAGGTTAGGGTTAGGGTTAGGTGTAGGGTTATATTTTATGGTTGATTAAGGGCTAAGGTTAGGGTTGGGTGTAGGGTTAGATTTTATGGTTGAGTAAGGGTTAAGGTTAGGGTTAGGTGTAGGGTTTGATTTTATGGTTGATTAAGGGTTAAGGTTAGGGTTGGTTGTAGGGTTTGATTTTATGGTTGATTAAGGGTTAAGGTTAGGGTTAGGTGTAGGGTTATATTTTATGGTTGATTAAGGGTTAAGGTTAGGGTTAGGTGTAGGGTTTGATTTTCTGGTTAATTAAGGGTGAATGTTAGGGTTAGGTGTAGGGTTTGATTTTATGGTTGATTAAGGGTTAGGGTTAGGTGTAGGGTTATATTTTATGGTTGATTAAGGGCTAAGGTTAGGGTTGGGTGTAGGGTTTGATTTTATGGTTGATTAAGGGTTAGGGTTAGGTGTATGATTTGATTGTAGGGTTGATTAAGGGTTAAGGTTTAAGGTTAGGGTTAGGTGTAGGGTTTGATTGTAGGGTTGATTAAGGTTTAAGGTTAGGGTTAGGTGTAGGGTTTGATTTTATGGTTGATTAAGGGTTAAGGTTAGGGTTAGGTGTAGGGTTAGATTTTAGGGTTGATTAAGGGTTAAGGTTAGGGTTAGGTGTAGGGTTAGATTTTAGGGTTGATTAAGGGTTAAGGTTAGGGTTGGGTGTAGGGTTAGATTTTATGGTTGATTAAGGGTTAAGGTTAGGGTTGGGTGTAGGGTTAGATTTTATGGTTGATTAAGGGTTAAGGATAGAGTTAGGTGTAGGGTTAGATTTTAGGGTTTATTAAGGGTTAAGGTTAGGGTTAGGTGTAGGGTTAGGTTTTATTTTAAACCATTTACATTCAACATAGGGTTGAGTTAAATTTAATGAACATTCAATTCAAGCTGAATGTCAGTTTTGAGCATCAACAAGGCATTAAAATGGACCATCCAAGTAAAGTGTTACCTTATTATTATTATTATTATTATTATTATTATTATTATTATTATTTGTATTATTATTAAGGTAGAATAAGTTAGGTTGCATTCAGCTCTCGTCTCTCTAAAGTTGTAATAGGCTTGTATTTGTTGTTCATTTGTCCGGCTTGGTTTCTTTTGCTGCCTCCCGAACAGCATTACGATGTTAATCATGCTGCATTTCTCACTTTGGGAAGCTGTGAAGCGCATGGAGCTGTGGATCTTTTGCACAACATGTCGTGCCTTGTCTTGGAGACAACAATAGGATTGTGAACTTGAACGAATTGAATTACAAATAAAGTATCTGAAACAATCATCTTCTGTTTTTTTCTCTTTCTGTTGTAATAAGGTAAATTATGATGAAATTACACTGAGATGCCAAAAGCCATGGGACTGTTTTCATGTGCCATGACTTTTGCCATCTCCCATGGAGTCTAGAGGAGTTTGGTAAGTTATGCAAATAAACTGTCTCATGAGGTTTCTAGCATGCTTATAAATGAACAAATAGAGTACCAGTCAAACAGTGTGCTCTGCTCAAGTTTGGACACACCTCCAGACTGTGGAGGAACACATAAGGAATCATGTAGTAGCTTAAAAGTGTTAAACAAACCAAAATACTTTAGGAGCTCTTATCTGGGTGCTGTTAACTTGTGGTTTCTGAGGCTGGACACTCTGATGAACTCCTGTACAACAGAGGAAACTCTTGCTCTTCCTTTCCTAAGGTGGTCCTGATGAGGACCAGTTTCATCATAATGTTTCTGATGGTCTTTGTGACTGCACTTAAGGATATATACCTGTATACCTGTAACTCTACCTCTTCACTACTTTACAACTGATGCTCTCAAACACTTTATTAAAAGACAAGAAATTCAGGTAATTAACTCTTGATGAGTTCAGCACAGCTGTTAACTGAATATGAATATGAAACATATTCTGGTTGGTTTAACAGTCTTTTGTTAATTAAATAGTTTCATATGATTTTATTCATAGTTTCCATGACTTTAGTATTAATCTACGATTTAAAAAAAAAACTGGTACTGTATAAATTAATTCACATTTAAAAACATTTTTAAACAATAAATAAACTTAAGTGATTTTATCTATACAACAATACCCTCAGTTACTCTAGCCTGGAGCTCCTGGTGTTCCAGCTCTCATTATTAAGGGCAGAGAGATGATCCTTTCTAATATCCTGTTATTGTTTTAATCAACTCATTAGCAGCCGCTCCATTTAGTGCGGAGAGAGAAACTCAGTCAATGTGAATAAAATCTGATTAATGGATTTAACACCCAGTCTTATGCCCAGTTCAGTGCAGAGATTTGACTCTATCTCAGTTATATCACCAGTAGATGGCAGTGCATGCACATGTAACTCAACAGCAGGGGACACAACCTGCCTGTATAGTGGAGCTTCCCTATATGTATCGAATGATAATGACATTAATATAGCAAATACCAGTCAGCCATATCATTAAGACCACCTGTATATTATTGTTTATAAAGCTTGGTAATCAAGTTATGGACTTAATAAGACTTCTGAAGGCATCCTGTGGTATCTAGTAATGAAATATATACAGCTCTGGAAAACAATATTAGAGCATTTCAGTTTCTGAATTAGTTTCTCTGATTTTGCTATCTATAGGTTTATGTTTGAGTAAAATGATTATTGTTGTTTTATTCTATAAACTACAGACAACATTTCTCCCAAATTCCAAATAAAAATATTGTAATTTAGAGCATTTATTTGCAGAAAATAAGAAATGGCTGAAATAACAACAAGATGCCGAGCTTTCATACCTCAAATAATGCAAAGAAAACAAGTTCCTATTATAAAGTTTTATGTTCTCCTCCACCTGTCTTACACACTGCTTTTGGATAACTTTATGTCACGCCTGCAAAAAGTCAAGCAGTTCAGCTTGGTTTGATGGCTTGTGATCATCCATCTTCCTCTTGATTGTTTTCAGTTTGGTAAAATCAAAGAAACTCCTATTTTTAAGTGGTCTCATTTTTTTCCATCTATTAAATGTTTGCGATAACATGGTAAAATTATATCACTAGATAATAAGAAATGTAAAATCATAATCATGTATTAATTATATTGTTGCTGTCCAGTAAAAAAAAACAAGTAACTTAATTTCGTCAATTTTTAGTTTACTACTTCATTTTAACACAAACTGTCTCTTACACTGTGCAAAATTTCTTGATGAATGGACCAATAGAAACTCAAGATTCAAAATGACCTGAAATAAACTCTTTTTACATTTACTTCCATTGAAAGTTTAGTTTTTTTTTCTCTCTTCTGTAAAGTTGCTGTTTTGGAGATTGCAACGATATGTAAGTTTCTTAGTTAAAAAAATCAAAATAAGTAATCATAAAGTTTTAAAATGAGTGATTTAAGACATAAATCAAGCAAAAATCATTATTTGTTTGGCTTTAATTTTCGTACAAAGGAATCAGAATAACTGGTGATTTTTTGTGCTTATTTTGTGTCAAATTACTTAAATAAGATGAAAATTCTAATTGAGACTGATGCCCAAAATAAGAAAAAAAAATCATACTTATAATCATAATCATACTTACATAATCATACATACTTAAGACAAAAACCTTATCAGATAAACAAATACGATTTATTGCCTTGTAATTATATCATTTCTCCTGCTAATATTTAGTTTTTTTGCAGTGCATACAGTAATTTCATTCACCAAAACCTCTAAAACTAAAATATACTAACAATAATACACTTACCTGTCAAAATTCCTGTGTGGTGTGATTTATATATTAAAACTAAAGGGAATATTATCGTAGAGGATTTTTTAACATATCTCTGCTGACTGATAGAAATGGTACAATCAGGTTGAGTTTAATTCCACACTGTCTTTAATAAGCTATAATAACCCAAACGTGCCCTAAAAATTGGTTAAATAGACATTAAAGGGTTAAGTTCTGCTGTAATTAGAAATTTTATCCTAAATACCATAGACTGTATATAGCTGGACAGAGCATCATCTCTCAAAAGTGAAGCCACCACAGGTCGGGCGCCCCCTGCTGTTCGGTTTCAGAAAGCTGTGTAACTCCACCCATCCCCATAGGTTTCAATGGCAAAACAGACAACTTTCAATCACGTTTTTTCTAATATACAGTAATTCTACCTCCTTTATTTAAATGTAACAGCTAGTGTAACCTCTGCTTATATTGTTAAATTTTTTATATCCCCACATAATTCGTTTTTTAAAACGTTATTCAGCTCTATTCAAAAAAGGTGTGGTTATTGTAAAAGGGCTGGTTATGGGCGGGACCAATAGCAGACCGTCAGTTCCGCTCCGCCCCGCTCTGCAGTCTGTGACCGCGAAGCAGCTCTCAGGGGCGGGGTTATTTAAATGAGTAGGCTGTCTCAACACAGTCTTTCTCCCTCCTCTGGTCTCTACTGCGCAGAATCGGGTGTCAGGATCGCCAACATGGAGGAAGATTTTGGCTTCATTTTCATTGAATGAATGGGAACGGCAACAGGCCTCCATCTTTTTTTACAGTCTCTGCTAAATACTTACCTCAACCTCAACAATCTACCATTCCAAGTCATTGCAGGGAACTGTACATCAGCAACTGAACACTAGGTGTCGTGTTGGGTCATGCAACATGACAATGATCCAACACTCAGTTATAAGTCAACAGCAGAGAATTTCAGAATGGCAGAGATGGACTTCTGATCTTAATCCAGTTGAAATGTGATGGTGTGATCTGAATCAGACTTCCCTGTAGAAGACATAAACATACCGAAACACACACTAGTGAACAGTATTGTCTTTATTTTCTCACGGTCATTGCAAAACCTTGTACATCCATATTTTGTTACCATAAACAATTCTAAATAAGATTTTATAACGTGCATTATGGAGGTTCTTTCATTTCCCATTTATAGTTGTTATTCTTGAGATAACGTTCTCACAACAACCTAGACAATACACACTGGCATGCCAAAAGTCATGGGACATTGATCATAAAGTTTTACCTCCGGGGACTGTTTGGTAATGCCCATGCCTGTATCAGTTGTGAGGTGTTATCTTAAAACCACTTAATGATGAATTTCTTTGATTTTACCAAATTGAAAACCTCTGGAATATAATCAAGAGGAAGATTAATGATCACAAGCCATCAAACCAAGCAGGAGTAAAGGCATAAGGTTATCTAAAAGCAGTGTGTAAGACTGGTGGAGGAGAACAAATTGCAAATTGTATATAAGCTTGGACTGACTTCAGCTTAAGGCATGAAAACAGCCGACCATTATACTCCCTCCACCATGCTTCACAGCTGAGATGAAGACAGTGTTTTTTTCTTCTTTAGATATGAAACATTACATACAGTAATACATACTTTCATACATACATTTGCCAGAATGTTTTTGTTGTTATAGTTGCTGCTGTTGTTTACCTTAGTTTTTTTCCCCTCTTCACCACAGATTTCCTCTGTGGTAATCTTGTGAGCTTTATATCTAGTGCAGGAGATGCTGCAGATCCTCACTGTCACTGTATGGTACTTTACCACTTGTTTGACGATAGTACACTATGATCTTTAACTCATACCTGTGTCCCCTTTACCCACATTAACCATGATATATGTATATGTTATGAACACTTAGATCCTAAGTTTTTGTTGTTTTTGCCACTTATTTGAACCACCCGTTTCTGCTTCCAAACATTGGCCACTTTATTAGAAACAGCAGCCTCCTGCTTCCAATCAGTGGCCACTTTATTAGAAACACCAGCCTTCTGCTTCCAAACATTGGCCACTTTATTAGAAACACCAGCCTTCTCCTTCCAATCAGTGGCCACTTTATTAGAAACACCCAACTTGTGCTTTAAATTAGTGGCCACTTTATTAGAAACACCCACCTTGTGCTTTAAATTAGTGGCCACTTTATTAGAAACACCCACCTTGTACTTCCAATCAGTGGACACTTTATAAGAAACACCCACGATGTGCTTCCAATCAGTGGCCACTTTATTAGAAACACCCACCTTGTGCTTTAAATTAGTGGCCACTTTATTAGAAACACCCACCTTGTGCTTTAAATTAGTGGCCACTTTATTAGAAACGCCCACCTTGTACTTCCAATCAGTGGCCACTTTATAAGAAACACCCACGATGTGCTTCCAATCAGTGGCCACTTTATTAGAAACACCCACCTTGTGCTTTTTAATTAGTGGCCACTTTATTAGGAACACGCACCTTAGGCTTTAAATTAGTGGCCACTTTATTAGAAACACCCACTTTGTGCTTCCAATCAGTGGCCACTTTATTAGAAACACGCACGATGTGCTTCCAATCAGTGGCCACTTTATAAGAAACACCCATCTTATGCTTCCAATCAGTGGCCACTTTATTAGAAACATCCAGCTTTTGCTTCCAATCAGTGGCCACTTTATTAGAAACACCCACCTTGTGCTTTAAATTAGTGGCCACTTTATTAGAAACACCCACCTTGTGCTTTAAATTAGTGGACACTTTATTAGAAACACCCACCTTGGGCTTTAAGTTAGTGGCCACTTTATTAGAAACACCCACCTTGTGCTTTAAATTAGTGGCCACTTTATTAGAAACACCCACCTTGGGCTTTAAATTAGTGGCCACTTTATTAGAAACACCCACCTTGGGCTTTAAATTAGTGGCCACTTTATTAGAAACACTCACCTTGGGCTTTAAATTAGTGGCCACTTTATTGGAAACACCAGCCTTCTGCTTCCAAACAATGGCCACTTTATTAGAAACACTCACCTTGTGCTTTAAATTAGTGGCCACTTTATTAGAAACATCCAGCTTTTGCTTCCAATCAGTGGCCACTTTATTAGAAACACCCACCTTGTGCTTTAAATTAGTGGCCACTTTATTAGAAACACCCACCTTGTGCTTTAAATTAGTGGCCACTTTATTAGAAACACCCACCTTGGGCTTTAAATTAGTGGCCACTTTATTAGAAACACCCACCTTGTGCTTTAAATTAGTGGCCACTTTATTAGAAACACCCACCTTGGGCTTTAAATTAGTGGCCACTTTATTAGAAACACCTACCTTGGGCTTTAAATTAGTGGCCACTTTATTAGAAACACTCACCTTGGGCTTTAAATTAGTGGCCACTTTATTGGAAACACCAGCCTTCTGCTTCCAAACATTGGCCACTTTATTAGAAACACTCACCTTGTGCTTTAAATTAGTGGCCACTTTATTAGAAACATCCAGCTTTTGCTTCGAATCAGTGGCCACTTTATTTGAAACACCCACCTTGTGCTTTAAATTAGTGGCCACTTTATTGGAAACACCAATCTTATGCTTCCAATCAGTGGCCACTTTATCAGAAACACCCACCTTGTGCTTTAAATCAGTGGCCACTTTATTAGAAACATCCTCCTTGCATCCTTGTAGTTTTACTCTATGGTCAGTTTATTGGAAACCCCTCCCAAACACTTCTGATCATTGACCACTTTATTACAAACTCCTATTACTATTTTACTCCCATAAAACAGGCCAGTTTATTAGAAACATCTAGCTTTTAGTTCCTCTAACTGGCCAATTCATTAGAAACACCCACTTTTGACTTATACTGAAGTGGCCAGTTTATTAGAAACAACCAACTTCTGACTTTTTCAAGTGTTCACTCTACTAGAGACCCTGAACTTGTGTATTTTCACCCCGTGGCCACTTTATTAGAAACACCATACTTGTAATTCTACTTGGTGGCCACTTTATTAGAAATACCTACACTTTAGTTCCAATTTTTGGCCAGTTTATTAGAAACACATTCTTCTTGCTTCCATTCAGTGGCCATTTTATTAGAAACACTGACTTTTTAAAGTGACAAACACCTACTGTGTTCTTCCATCTTTTGGCCACTTTATTAGAAACACTGACTTTTTAATCCTTATAAAGTGGCAACTTTATTATAAACACCTACCTTATAGTTCCACTCATTGGCCAATATATCGGAAACACCTACCTTGCGCTTACACATAGTGACCACTTTATTATAAAAACCCTAATTTTGACTCCCACTGAAGTGGCCACTATATTAGAAACACCTACCTTCTGTCTCTACCCACTGGACACTTTATTAGAATCAACTTCCTTGTAGTTCTACTCTGTGGCCACTTTATTAGGAACATCTACCTTGTGCTTTTTCTCACTGGCCACTTTATTAGAAACACTTCCCTTATCCTTTTACTGAAGTTGACAGTTTATTAGAAACACAGACTGTGTTCTACTTTTTTGCCACTTTATTAGAAACACCTTCCTTATAGTTCTACTCTGTGGCCACTTTATTAGAAACACCTACCTTGTACTTCCACTGAAGTGGACAGATTATTAGAAACACAGACTGTGTTCTACCTTTTGGCCACTTTATTAGAAACACCTACCTTATACCCCCAGTGAAGTGGACAGTTTATTAGAAACACCTACTCTGTTCTTCCATCTTTAGGCCACTTTATTAGAAGCAACTACCTTATACAGTACTTTCACTTTTGGGCCACTTTATTAGAAACACCTACCTTATACTTCCACTTTTTAGCCACTTTATTAGAAACACCTACCTTATACTCTCACTGAAGTGGTCAGTTTATCAGAAACACTTACATTTTATTTTCAAGCGGGTTTTCAAAAGTTCCTACAGTGTTTGGACACATAATTTCTGAGCACATGGCCACTGATGGACATATGTAATGTGGCGTTTCCAGTAAAGTGGCCAGTGAGTGTTCATTCACGAGTCATTCTGAAACTTCACACCTTGAGGCCTCCATATGAAACAAACGTAATGAAGACAACACAGAGATAATGGGCACTTCCTGCTGTGGATCTTTATTCATCGCAGTGATTCATACAGCAAAGCAAACACTTCTGGCTAATTCTCGCACTTACTCGGCATGGTGTCGGAATGCCTCCGTCATCGCGTCGTTCCTGAACGGGCGTGTACACTTAGTCACGCCACAGAGAGAAAACACACCAAGAATTTCACACAATAGCTGCGTTCCAGTCTGCCCTACCTAACCCGACCAAGTGCTTACGAACGTCCATCTGCGGTCAGCTTCTGTTCAGACCGGCGAGGAGAACTTCCCACGTACGGATAGAGGAAGATCACCTCTGAGGATAATCAGTGTAGATAAAACATCATCTGGAGTTAGGACAGCATTCATTAGACTAAATGATGCGTACAGCTGTTGTTTAAACAGTGTATATCACAGCATTATTGATACTACCTAACATCAATGTCGATATGACATGTCTTTGTGTCAGAACACGGTTTTACATGTCATACAAACACTGTGTAACAAAAGATAGACTCTTCTTCTCCTCTATCCTTAATTTTGCCCAAAGATAGATGAGAAACTGTAACAAAACTAAAAGGCAAACAGAGTGGGAAGTCAATGTGCTGGGTTGGGCCTAAGCAGGATGTTTTTCCAGGTCATGAAAGGGGAGGAGCTCAGAACATCTCTCCTTGGGTCTAGGCCAGGGATGTCCACATTAAATTAATTGCTAAATAATTTGTGTTTCCGTACTTAAGAGAAATTGAACATAATTCTGAAACAATACAAATTTAGAAACATTAAGTTTCTTTTTTTTTTTTTGCCCGCCACCACCCCCCCTCTTCGGAGGACCAATTTAACTTTATTGTTTATTAGTGTTTATACAAAGTTTTTTTTTTGGTACTGTGGGCATTGTGAGAAGAAAACAAAAAATATATATATAAAAGAAAAAAAAAATAATAATAACCGTTAAGTTTCTGATGTATAAGTTTTTTGATGAAATATGGTAGCTTGCCTGGCAATTTAAAGGTCCATAGAAAGTCAAAGAGCCATGGTAAACAACTTCTATGAAAGTCAAGGGACCCATAGCAAGGGCCCTTGTGATCAAGGGCCATCTAATGGTATGCCTTTCTCTTCTCTAGAGCCCCCTGGTAGGGGCTCTCATAACCAGGTCCCTCTAAAAATGTGCCCCTATCTTTCCTAGGACCCCTAATAGCCAGAAGTCGAAGTCAGAGCAGTGCCACAGCGCCTCATCCATTTTCATAAGAGGCCCAAAAGCATGGCTAAAGCCCCGAAAGCATGGCTAGGGCCCCCAAAAGGCCCTGGGGTCAAAGTCCCTAATAGGCAGAGGATCCTTAAAATGGAGGGCCCCGTGACCTCAAGGTCCCCTGGGCGCTGGCCCCCCTGGTCCAGTCAGTAATCCAGCCATGCCTTTGGCCCCCAACGAGAAAAGTTTGGACACCCCTGGTCTAGGCCCTTTCATAGAGAGCTCTAGCACTAGTGGCCAGTCTCGGTACTGCATGCTGCAAAACAGATCAAGCAGAATACAAAGACACAAACAAAGAAATTAAGAAATTAAAACAGAGGGAATATTAACATTCACTTAGAAACTTTTTTCTTGTTTTGTTTGATTTACCACTTTTTTCACATCCATAGTGCTGAATGCTTAAGCTGCATAATTGTATACAATTTTTAAATAACACTCTTATTGTATAATTAAGGCATTTCAATTACTTATTTATCTATTTGATATTTTTATTAAAATTGTTCAAGCCAATTTTTAAATGTCAAAGAATTCTCTGTGCACTGTGTTATCTTGGGATAACCACACCCTTTTTTTTAGAACATAATCTTCACAATCAGCGACGTCACAACAACCTTCACAAGTTTTTTTTTTTTTTTAAGGGACTGAAGATGCATTTTCCAGCATGTCCAGGAATAAATAATATTCACTTCATTTTATTTAACCATTTCAGACCTGAATTATCTCCAGTGAAGGAAAAAAAGCTAAGAATGCTGTTTTCAGTCTGTAATGCACAGAAAAGAAGACTCTAATATTGTACTATAAAATCTATATAGCAAATAAATTAATTTTTTATTTCCACTGCATTGGAAGCCTGTGTATAATATTTTATATTTCATATTGACCTTTTTATTTCATAAACCATCTTTAAACCATAAAAAATCACATTAAATTAGTAAAAATTAGCTGTTATTTTGCCTTAATGGCTCTAGTACTACTGTTTTTTCTATGCAGTGGTTTGTAAACTTGTTCATTGGCTGATTCATGGTCTATTCTGATGGACAACAACTCGCAAATAGTGTTATTGGCAACAAAACATTTAGAAATAAAGAAAATTAAGGATGTCTATTGTGATGGATGCAGAGTGTGAACAAAAAAGTTAATATTTCCTACTGTGGCTCCATAATAACTCAGAGTTGGAGGCATACAAATGCTGCAAGTTGGCTTTAATGAAAATCAACAAAGTAACAAACAACATTAAGACGAGAAAGAGAAGAAACAAAACCAAAATACTAGAAAGATTAAAAAGAGAAGATAACAAACAATACTAAAACAGCTACATAGAGGGTCAAATATATGGAGGACTCCTGTACTTGGCAAGAATGAACTTGCTAAGTTCGGCTCACGAGTGCATACTCGTGACGGTAGGAAGCAGGACTTTTATTCTGTAATTGGAACAGCTGTGTATTGATGACATCACCCTCTAAGAGGAGCGAAAAACTTGTTCTGAAAAGATAGGAGCACATTTTCACATAGCCATTTTTTTAACAAATAAACCACATATCTGAATCTAAACCACTACGTTCTCACCTAAAAATAACTTCAAGTAAAATTTTATCAAACAGCAGTTCTATTTTCAAAAGCATAATTTACAGGTAGGTACTTTCTCCTTCACTGATACTGCTGCGAGGTGCATTGTGGGTTATCAGGCTGTAGGAAGTCCACACAAGTCACCTTCCATGCGTCCTTGATAATGAGGGAGGAGCAAGAACACATCTGGGAGTTTGTATTGAATTTGGCTAACTGCAATTTTCTGAATGAAACAGTACTTGGGCTGCATCTGAGGGTTTTCCCAAATCCAAAAGAACACAAGTACAGACAAGAACGCAGATTGAATAATGGCTATGGTGTATAATAAGTAGAGCCGGGGAAACAAGGAACACCTGGGGAAGATAACGAGGGGGTGGGGTAACAAACTAGACACAGGTGTGAACACTGATAATAGGGCGGGGCTAGGATAGTGACAAGACAGTCATGTGCTAAAAAACAGAGGAACAAAAAGGATTAAAATAAAAGAAGACAACTTACAAACATACTTATCTGAGGTATGGTGTAAGCTGTCCATCCTGTCGCTGTAAAGTATAAGGGTAATTCAAATAAAATTGTTATTTGAAACAAAGACTTTGAACAAGAACAGTCAGCATGAACAATTTATCAACTACCAATTTGTGCTAAAATTGTCCACTGTGCCATACAGCTTGTCATGCAGGAAATAAAAAGTAAAATCTTATCAAAATTATTAATATTCAAACAAATTAAAAATCTTAAGTCATAAAGCACACTTTCTGATAATGACCCTGAAGTTAAACTTACAATCTTCCAGGTTCAGATGTGTAAACTGTGTGAGTGAGGATGATGAAGGGTAATAATAAGGTCAGGTGAATGTGATCAGATGAAGATGCTGAAATGTCAGTGATCAGACAGTAATCTGAGCTGTGATGAGACTCATGCACGTTCCTCCGTCCTGCTGAACGCCCGCTCTCGCGCCGCTGAGCCGGCCTGCTCTCGCCAGCCCCCCGGAGCTGGACCACCGCCAAGACATCCGCTCCCCGATCTGAAGTGACTGCTCCATCATGCTCGCGTGTGTGTGTGTGTGTGTGTGTGTGTGTGTGTGTGTGTGTGTGTATGTCTATGCGTGCCGCTCCATGCCCCCCTCTGACCCTTCTTCTGCAGCCTGCCATTCAAAACAGTAGAGCTCTCTCTCTTTTCCTATTTCTCTTTTTTCCTACTCTTTTTCAATCTCAGTCTCTCTCTCTCTTCCTCTTTTTCTGCCCTCTTTCTCTCTCTCTTTCCCTTCTCCTGCCCTCTCTCGCTTCCCTTTTCTCTCTCTCTCTCTCTCTCTCTCTCTCTCTCTCTCTCTCTCTCTCTCTCTCTCTCTCTCTCTCTCTTTCCTGTCTCTGTTTCCTGCTCTTTTTCCATCTCTGTCTCTCTTTTCCTCTTTTTCTTCCCTCTTTCTTTCCCTTCTCCTGCCCTCTCTCGCTTCCCTTTTCTTTCTCTCTCTCTCTCTCTATCTCTCTCTTTCCTGTCTCTCTGTTTCCTACTCTTTTTCCATCTCAGTCTCTCTCTCTTCCTCTTTTTATGCCCTCTTTCTCTCTCTCTCTCTTCCCCTTTTCCTGCCCTCTCTCGCTTCCCGTTTCTCTCTCTCTCTCTCTCTCTCTCTCTCTCTCTCTCTCTCTCTCTCTCTCTCTCTCTCTCTTTCCTGTCTCTCTGTTTCCTGCTCTTTTTCATCTCTGTCTCTCTTTTACTCTTTTTCTGCCCTCTTTCTCTCTCTCTTCCCCTTTTCCTGCCCTCTCTCACTTCCCTTTTCTCTCTCTCTCTCCTGTCTCCCTCTTTTTCTGCTCTCTTTCTCTCTCTCTTCCCCTTTTGCTCTGTCTCTCTTTGTCTCTCTCTATTTTACTCTCTTCTTTTTATGCATCTATCTATCTATCTATCTATCTATCTATCTATCTATCTATCTATCCCTGCTTTCCCCATTGTAACTTTTCTCTATATCTCTGCCTCTCTCTTTCTTTCTTGCCCATTTCCCAGTTATTTCCCTTCTTTTTTCCTGCTCTATCTCTTTGTCCTTTTATCTTATCCCACTTCAAATTCTCTCCCTTACTTCTTTTCCCACTCTATTTCCCTTCTTTTCACTCCATCCATTTATTCCTATTCTATTTTCACTTATCTCTCACTTCATCTTCCTATTCCTATTTTCTTCCCTTCCACACTATACTTTCTCTACATATTTTCCTTTGCCTCTTCTTTTCCTTTTTCTATCTTCCCTTCTATTTTCCAGGCCTTTTCTTCTTTTATCCTGTTCTATCTCTTTAACTTCTATCTTATCCCATTACAAATTCTTTCTCTCACTTTTTTTCCTATTGTCTCTTCACTTCATTTTTCACAACCCCTGTTTTCCTGCTCTTTAAGTATCTCCCACTTGCTCTTCCTATTTCTATTCTTTTTATTTCTATTCCCTTATTCCCTTTCACACTAACCCCCCTTTCTCTCTCTCTCTCTCATTTTCCTGCTTTTTCCTTCTCTGTCTTACTTTCTCTTCCCTATCTCTTTCTTTTTCATGTCCTCCCACCCCTCTTTCTCTGCCTCTCTCTTTCTTTCTTCCCAATTTTTATATTGTTTTCCTTTTTCTTCCCTGTTCTATCTATTCCTATTTTCTCTCCTTCCACACCACTTTCTCTCTCTCTTTCTCTCTCTCTCTTTTTCTCTCTCTCTTTCAATCTCTCTCCCTCTCTCTCTCTCTCTCTCTCTCTCCTTTTCATCTAATATCTAACTAGCTCAGCATCTTAAAAGGCTGATTAGAGCACAGCTAAGTATGGCCATGACAAAAAAAACCCTCTATAACTGAATTGGGACTCTTTGGTGATTTTGCTGAAGTAGAAACAGAAACTTTAGCAGTTTCCAGATGATCGTAGCATGTGAGAGGAAGTACAGGTCAAGGATAGGAAGATGAAGAAGGATAGCAGGTGCATTCCAGACACTCTAGAAGTTCCGTGCTAAGTAGACTTCACACAGTATTCAAATATTTTAAGGGTGATTCCAAATACAAAAAAAAAAGGAAAAAAGACCATTAAAGGTCTTGGTTTGATGTCGGAAGAAGTTTTTGGTTATCTACCACCGAGACACTGTCCTGTAGGTTGTGAGTTTGGGCCTCCATGGGCTAAAACTTCAATCCTTTATTTTTGACCATATTTACTGAACTGAGCTTTATTTAAATTAACTTAATTTTTACATGATTATATTTGACCAAGTTTAAGGCACAGTACCTCCACTCTCACTGCATCTGTCTCCAGCTGCGAGCGGCACTTTAGGGAGTGTGGGTAAAATACCGGACAAAATAAATAATTAATAATCTATTTAATTTTTTTCAAAATGTGACCCTACATTGTCAAACCAACAGTACAATAAAATATTGTACTTATGTATTTTACCATTTTAATCCAATTTAATCACATGGTCACATCTTGAGAAAGTTATAATTTAGATAATAGTTCATTACTCATTGTGTTCTGTATTTTTCCTACAGTCCATAAAACACCACTTGATGCTGCTTGAAACTGTTTTTGAAAACGAAGTGTAATGTAACGGGATGATGTGCTACAGACTAGTAGCTCTCCAGCCCAGAGGGTTGTTGAACCCAATTGCAAAACAGTTGATCTCAAAGCAGGTAAAGCCAAGAAGAAAAGAAGAAAATAATTAAATAAACACATTGCTCCTCGTGTCATCAGGGTTGCGATCCAATGCACTACTGCTGCCCCAGCTAGTGAAATGGGACACTGCTGGAGAAAAAACACACCCTTATAAGGAGATAGGGAGACCAAGAATGGGTGGAAAAACGAGAACATGCAGAAACTAAAGTCACGCTGAGTGCGACAGAGAGAAAGGGGAGGACTGTAAACAAAAGCTCACCAGAAAAGCATTTTATTTTATATATTTTTAATTAACGTTCATTATAGTTCAAACAACATCACGAGCCAGATGTTTCATGCTTGCCTATTGCCAACCCTTGCCATAAGTTATTGACCTTTGATCCACTGTATTCCCTTCATCTTTCAGTGGTTTTAATATTCTGGAATGTGAGGAAGGTTCAGTTCAGACTCTCAGTTCAGAAAGCTGCCAGGCCGCTGGCCAAACTCCTGACCAGACCGCCGGCTGGCTCTGCCCAGTACTCCCACTGGCCATGAGGGTCTGTGAGTGGGTGGATGTTTGAGGTCTTTGGTCATTTTTGCCATGAGCCCACTCCACTCCACCCCACCCAGCCTAACCCAGCTCACACCAGCCCAGCCTGGACAGTCCAACTCTGGGTCTGAAATCGTCCGTTCTCATGGTCTTCTCATGGCGTAAAGGGAGGGAGTGGCCACCAGAGCTTCAGGTCCAGCTTTTAAATGCCTATATGGTTGAGACCATAACTCAAGGGTGGATACCCTGTAATGGCCTGTACTTTTCAATGCTGCCATCAAGTCGCAGTAAACGGATCCCAAGAACGGGTGGAAAACCGAGAATGGGTGTAAAATAAAGTCACACCGAGTGCGACAGAGAGAGACAGGGGAGGGATGTAGACAAAAGCTCGCCAGAGAAGCATTTAATTTATTAATATTATGTTCATGCTGTATTATAATCACAATTCCTAATGCATGAAAACAATCAGCAATAATTGTATTAAGTCTAATAGACATGCCATTCAAAGAAAGTTTATGATGCTTTAAGTAATAAGCCTTAATTTGAATGGTTATATAGGTTGATGACAGTTGATACTTATTGGAACTAAATCAGTTCAAATTACACATTTTCTGTTGTATTAAATAATTTCCTAAATCAAGTGTGTGTATATACAGCTCTGGAAAAAAATAAGAGACCACTTAAAAATGACGAGTTTCTTTAATTTTACCAAATTGAAAACCTCTGGAATATAATCAAGAGGAAGATGGATGATCACAAGCCCTCAAACCAAACTGAACTGCTTGAATTTTTGCACCAGAAGTAAAGGCATAAAGTTATCCAAAAGCAGTGTGTAAGACTGGTGGAGGAGAACATGCCAAGATGCATGAAAACTGTGATTAAAAACCAGGGTTATTCCACCAAATATTGATTTCTGAACACTTAAAGCTTTATGAATATGAACTTGTTTTCTTTGCATTATTTGAGGTCTGAAAGCTCTGCATCTTATTTTTTTGTTATTTTAGCCATTTCTCATTCTCTGCAAATAAATGCTCTAAATGACAATATTTTTATTTGGAATTTGGGAGGAATGTTGAATGTAGTTTATAGAATAAAACAACAATGTTCATTTTACTCAAACATTTACCTATAAATAGCAAAATCAGAGAAACTGATTCAGAAACTGAAGTGGTCTCTTAATTTTTTCCAGAGCTGTATATGTGTAACTGCAAGTTGTTAGCTCTGCTCTCATTTTTTTCCACGACCAATCACAGCTCTCAGATTTATTATATGAGTACTGTGACCTTTGCTGTGAAACCCGTGCGTATGTGCACAGCCGTATAATGCGTAACAACCAGAGAACATCACACACACACACACACACACACACACACACACACACACGCACGCACACACACACAGAATCACAAGCTCTGTTAAAGCCCTGCTTTCCCATGAGTCTGTAGGAGCAGTGTAATAGAGGCAGCTGTGAGCAGGACTGACGGTGGGAAGGAGGGGCCCGGCCGGGATCAGAGCGGGTCCGGGGCCAGGCGCGGTCCCAGGACGGCCCTCAGCTCCTCCATTAATACAGGACGGGGAGAGGTTTGCGTCCTCATGGCAGTGCAGAAAGCTGCACGTGTTTACTGCATGAATTCACTCATCTTTCCTTTATAGCATCTCCCTCCCAGCTGTCAATCACCCAGCAGCTCGCATTCATACGCCGCCGATTTACGCAAATGGTCGTCATTGTGTGGGGGTGTGTGTGAGTGTGTGTGAGGGGAAGCGTGTTTTCTTAACCACTTAAACTGTGAAGACTGGGATCTGAGCTCATAATGAAATCCCTCGCTGTAATAACTACATTACGTGTATACTGGTTTTATAGTTGCTCAATAATTAATAGTAACAATATAGTAGACAATAATATGGCTAATTATAAGATTTATTTTAAAATCAAGGGAATATAAAAAGAGTTTATCCTGCTTTTGTTGGAGTAACTGTCTCTATTCTACAAAAAGGATCTACTAGATTTTGAAGCATTGCTGTGAGGATTTGATTGCATTTTTATTGTTTTTAAATGAACTTAAAAATTAAGCACCACAACAAGATAAAGAAATATATACAATACAGCAGTTCACATGCAATAAAATGTACAATTTGCACATATATCATACATACTGCCACACCTTAGCCTGTGTCTGTCCAGTGTCTTTCCTTTTTTGTGGTTCCTTTCTGCTCCTGTCCTCTGTTCTCTATTGTTTACCTGTCATGTTTCCCAGCCATGTGCTACTGTTGTGTTTTGGTCTTGTCTCCGCCTTATCCCTGCCTTGTCATCTGTAACCCCTCCTGTCTCATTTGTAACTCCGCCCCCCCTCATTACCTCCACAGGTGTCCCTAGTGTGTGCCTGTGTATAAATACCTCATGTGCTCCTTTGTTCTCTGTCATGCTTTTTGTCTGATCTTGTCCTGTTACTCTGTCCAGATCTAGTTTATCTGTTTTGTTTAACCTCAGACCCGCTGGGTTTTTTTGTGTTCAGTGTTTCAGGTTTGCTTTTTGTAGTTTGTTTGTTAACTGTAGGTTAACAAACTACTTTTTGTAGTTTGTAGTTAACTCGGGTTGTTACTCTGTTTGGATCTGCCGTGTTTTTTTTTTTTTGTCTACAGTGTTCTGGTTTGTTTTCTTGAGTTTGTTTCTTTGTTTGCTTATTTTGCTTGTTTTAGTCTTTTAGTTTATCCATAGTTTTTTAGTGTTTGTTTCAGGAACCTTTTTTCTTTATAGTTCTTCCTTAGTGTTTTGTTGTTTGTTTATTTTGTAATAATGGAAAATAAACCTGACTTGCGTTTACATCCTGCCTCCTCCGTGTTACACATACCTTCTCATAATTGCAAGAGGGTCCATAGATGTTGGAAGTCTTTTCAGTTCACATACAACCTGTTTAAAAACAATTTGAGCAGAGATTTGCATTTGATTTATGACCATTTTGCATCTCGTTTTCCACACTTTACAATTTACAACACAAATTGTCAGTAAAAAGTATTTTTTGGAATATTTTCATTATAGACACCATACATAACAGACTTACAGTTTATATCAACATTAAAACCAATTTGTTTCATATTACATCACAGTTCTTTCACTCTTTCACATTCTAATAAGAGGTGTTCAACGGTTTCAGTACTTTAAGAAATGAGGGTTGTCAATTCAAAACATCTCAAGAATTTGTAAAGTGTGCCCAAGTGCAGTCGCAAAGACCATCAAAAATGTTATGATGAAACTGGCTCTCATCAGGACCCCCCCAGGAAAGGAAGACCAACACCAGCAGATGACATGTCTCTCCAAACCATCACTGATTGTAGAAACTTCACACTAGACCTCAAGCAGTTTGGACTGTGTGTCTCTCCACTCTTCCTCCAGACTCTGGTCCCTTGATTTACAAATGAAACGTAAAATTTACTGATGATCAGTGATGGTTTGGAGAGACTGCTGTCATCTGCTGGTGTTGATCCACTGCACACTAAGAAAAGTAAGTACAGATTTGTACCTAAAAGGGTACAAAGCTTGTCGCTGGGGCTGTACTTTATATTGAGGTACAAAAAAATACCTTTCAGTGAAAGTCCTTTTTTGTACCCATATTTTTGTGCTAGTGAAGATTATAAGGATTATAAACATTATGATCAACTAAATAGATGTCAAAGAACTTGATGATCCAAAATTGTCTGGCTTTCAAATAAAAAATGTGCAATTAAAGTATATATTGTTTATTAGTACAGTGATACAGAATACTGAATGTACCTCTTGGCTGGTCGAATGGTACAAACCTGTACTTATTGCTGTTAGGAATGACTTTGTATTTCTAAGGGAACAAATTTGACCCTGTAAAGACCAATATTGTACAATTGAGGGTACAATTATAAAGAATGTACCTTTGAGTACAAAAAAGGTAAAGTCAGTGCAGTTTTGTTTTCCCACAAAATCCTACAGCACTTCATTCTCCCCTCTGCTGACAACTTTTATGGTGATGTGGATTTTATTTTCCAGCAGGACTTGGCACACTGCCCACACTGTAGCCAAAAGTACCAATTTAGTCTTGCCAATTAGCTGTAAACCATAATCTTCACCAATATAACACTTAAAATAGATCACTCTGTGTGTAATACATCTACATAATATATGAGTTTCACATTTTGAACAGAATGACTAAAATAAAGTAACTTTTCAATGATAATCTAATGTTACTGAAATATTATTCTAGTACAAATGCTTAAAATGGCTAATGGATAAAAAGTGTCACCATGTAAATCCAGCCTTAGTCTATGTTACAAGTAACCTGTCATTATTGATGCAGATGCATCCAGCACTTTACTACAAAGCATCTGGAGTTTATAGTTCCAAAATAGTTTCATTAAACCTTCATGATCCGACTCTAAAAACCTAATATGTTAAGAGATCCTGTTCTTTCAGGCTCTTATTCTGTTTATTGTCTCCCAAAGGTCAGATCACACTGCATCTGTGTGTCTGCATCTGCAGGAGAACCGTCCCATATACCACATAAACCTTTCCTCCTCTCCATCTGCTTTCACAGAGCATTTGAACTGATGTTTACTGCGATCTCCAAAAAATCAACAAGTCAGATCAGCAGATTCACCGGCCGCTCTTTTTTTCTGGACTGTGTAAGTGCGAATCGATGCGACAGCGCTGTAAATCTGACGCTCTCGGACCTCACGCAGCAGCTGCTCTCCACTCGCCCGCAGCATTTCCTACAACAGAAGATCCCTGCCAACTGTCATGCTGACAATACGGCCGGAGCAGAATGACCCGCCCACACAAGAGTGTGTTCTCGGGCTCTCTCTGCGGGAAAAGCACTTTTGTTTTCATTTTCTCTTTCTCTATTCTTCTCTTTCTCTTTCTTCTTCTTTCTTTCACATCCCCCTCATTATTTCACTTTGCTTTCCTGAAAACAAACTTGCTGCAGCCCAATCTCAATCCCCCTCAGATTACGGCCAGTCTGAACATCGGCCGACCCTCAGAAATGGATACACTGTAAGCCCGGATAAGTTGAATTTACTAAAAAAAGTTGACTTAAAAAAGTTAAGTAATGGGTAATAAACACTTAAGTTAGCATAACTCAAAACATCAAGTCATTACAACTAAAGGGGAAGTTGATTTAACTTTTTTCAGTTATTATAAGTTGATTCAACTCAAAGATCTCAGTTTGAATAGTACAGTATATGTGCCCACAAATGCTCATCTCACTCAAAATAGTTGAGTATTGTTTAGAAATATCCAATTTTATGTAAAACAGACTTAAATAATTTGAGTTCAAACAACATATGGGTTTACAGTGGATATGAAGCTCTTTACTTGGACAGGTGCTGCATTTAAAATGCATTTAAAAAAATACATAAATATTAACCCATAAATTTCAACCCATCGGTCACAATTGTGACCTAAATTTTTTTTATTAATTATAAGCCTCTGAAATCTTACTGGTGAATTTCCCAATACTCTATGAGGAAATATTGAAATATTACTGTGGCTGCGTCCGAAATCGCGTACAACGCAGTATGGGGTAGTGTGTCCGAATGCGCAGTAGGCGAGTTTGAGTACGTGAAAAGTTCCCGGATGAGGTACTGCACCGGGAGAGATTTTTAAGTATACAAGCCCAGCACACTTCACCCGCTAATATTTCCCACAATCCACCTGGAGCCGCGCTGAGGGACCCGGCAGTGAGCGGCGGAGCAGCAGAGGAGAGGAAAGAGGAGAGGAGAGAAGAGAGGGGGGCAGAGAGAGAAGTTTATGAGGTGAGGAGATTCAGATAACTAAACTGTTTTGGTTGTTTGTGATATCAGGCTGTAAATGAGAGATTTATGAGGGTTAGTTTAAGTTAAAATAGCGAGTTATAGGTGTGAGGGTTTATTATTAATGCTGTTGCAGACATAATAACTTTATTTTAGTATCAGAACTGCTTTACTGAGCAGCATTAGCTCTGTGCTACTGAGATCAGTTAGCTTAGCTAGAGTTATCAAACTTATCACAACTCTTTATTAATCTTCTGTTCTACAACACCAGCGTTTACTGACGCACTACAGCCCTGTATACTGCTGCAGTGCTGAGGAGCTGGGGCAGGTTTAACTTAATACCGAGCAGTCTGTATAAACTCATCTGAGGAAAAAGGCTGCTGATATCAGAGAGGCTTTTCAACAGACAGACAGACAAACTGACTGCCATAAATCACATTAATAAATTATAACCAAAATCTGACCATTTTATTTAGTGTTATTAAATAGCTAGCTAACCAGCCAGGATGGTTAGACTTTTGTGTTGTTCTGAATTTATATTTGTTTAATGCCCAAGCTAAGCTGATTTAATCTGTGTGTGTTTCAGATTCAACTATCCTGCCAGTAGAGAGAGGATGAAGACGAAGTGAGGGAGAAAAATGAACAATAACGAGTAATAAAAAAAAAATAAAACCACTTAAAAGACTTGTCATTCTTGTATTTTGTGGGGAATTTATTTTATTTATTTATTTGGTAGCATATTTTATTTACATCAGTAATGTATATATGTTGGCCTTTATGTTTAATGCTGTCAGTAAAAGATAATGTATAATAATAAGGATCATGTGTTTAAATATTTATGCTAGAAAAGAGAATTTTGAGGTGAAATGGTAAGGAAGGAATTAATTAACATTTTGGTATTTATCTTTGAAACTTTCTGATATTTGTTTTGTTGCATATACAAATATTATTAATATACTTCATGAATATTAAACAAGCTGTTTATATTTATTATTAAATATTTCATATTTGAGGAAAATATTAGTTTTAAGTTTTATTTACAGTCAGTGCTTATTAAATAGGACAGTTTGGGGGTTTATTTATAAATAAGAGCTGATTAATTAGGGGATTTTAATTAAATTAATTTGGGTAAAGCTCTGTAAAGTGTGCCGCTGGTAGAGAGGGGTGAGAGGTGAAAGGGCGTCTAAGGTAAGATGGTGGATGTAGTGCATCCGAGGCTGCGTGCGTACTGCGGTCTGATGTACTGAAAAAGCGTACTGCTTTGCTCGGCGAGCAGTGCGTACTCACCCCAAACCAGTACGTACTGCTTAAGTACGCGATTTTGGACGCAGCCAATGTTTCAATTAAATGTGGGCAGTATCCAATTTTTTGAGTAAATTGTCACATGACCAGAGCTGTTTACTTCCTGGTTGCATCTTGAGAAGAGGATGGCTGCCTCAAAGCTCCCAAATAAAAGGCTGGTAAAATATGTTAAAATAAACATAGAAACAAATATTTTTGTACACATGCTCTCTAAGTTGTTTAGTTATGATATATGCGTTTGTATTTAATCAAATCTCTTCGGTGTGTTTGCAGAATGAGAAAACATGTAAACAGTCACAATTGTGACCGGTGGGATAGAATGTTGTATCTAGATGCACACATACTTGCCGACCCCTGATTTATAGTCACACAGAGCTGTTCTTCCTGTTATCATACATGGAACAATACATACCCGCTGAGCAGAGAGGGTTCTGTTAGCAGTGTTGTGTCAGTTCACATTTAAAGTGAACTAGTTCAGAGATCAGTTCATAATAGTTTAAATGAACTTAGTTTAACTAGAACTAGTCATATAATCCAAAAATAAACATACAGTATCATATACAGGTCCATCTACAAAAAGTTACTTAATTACAGTAATTTTGTTCAAAATGTGAAACTCATATATAATATAGATGAATTAAACACAGAGTGATCTATTTTAAGTGTGTGTTTCTTTTATTGTTTTATTTTGTCTCAGAAAATTTGAATATTATCTAAGATCATTTGGTACTCTTGGCAGTGTGTGAGTGAAATAAAATCCGCATCTCTATAAAAGTTGTCAGTAGCAGAGGGAAGCATGGAGTGCTGTAAGATTTTGTGGGAAAACAAAACTGCACTGACTTTAGACTTGATAATAAAACACAGTGGATCAACACCAGCAGATGACATGTCTCTCCAAACCATCACTGATTGGTGGAAACTTCACACTAGACCTCAAGCAGTTTGGACTGTGTGTCTCTCCACTCTTCCTCCAGACTCTGCTCCCTTGATTTACAAATGAAATGTAAAATTTACTGATGATCAGTGATGGTTTGGAGAGACATGTCATCTGCTGGTGTTGATCCACTGTGTTATATTATCAAGTCTCAAGTCTAAAGTGCAGTTTTGTTTTCCTGGAAAATCTTACAGCACTTCATACTTTCCTCTGCTGACAACTTCTGCTGATTTCATTTTCCAGCAGGACTTGGCACACTGCCCACACTGCCAAAAGTATTAATTGGTCTTATATAATATTATTTTCTGAGATACACTCCATGTGTAATACATCTATATATTAGCTCTAATAGCAAATTAGCACCGCAGACAATTATTAAAGCTTTTAAACTTCAGTTTTAAACCTCTCAACTTCACTCATAAACCTTTTAAACTATAGGAGTTTTGAGTTTTTAGCCATTTAGTTCCGTTCACCCCCATTCATTTTAAACTCACAATTAGGCTCCCTCCACCAGTTTGCAGTCAATTTCCCACTAGATCACCTCAAATGATTTGAAATGTTGGTTTGCTGGTTGAGAACCAGACTTTGTCTGAGGGAGGGATCTGTACCTAATGACATGTGGGAGATGTAAGTACTTTTAAATAATTCTTTTTTTTTGTTTCTATCACAGTTATGCATGAACTAGTTCATCCCTTCTTCGTGTTTTGCCATTTAGCACAAGCGAACACTAATGTGTGGGAAAATCTAATCGTAGTGAGCAACAGCTTATTTGCATGAAAGTGATAAAAGCCCTTAAACGGATCATTCTGAAAGGGACTGAAATTGGCGAGAATAAAACTAGTGAGATACAGCTCTTTATGTGAAAGTGATTTTGTGCAAAGAGCTTTAATATGTGCAGTTTAATGTTTGTGTGTTATTTATTGGTTTAGTTAGATTGTGTTTGTCAAGAATTGTAGTTTAGATTATGATCAGACCTTATTTTTTAGTAGTGAGTGTGAAAATTCAATGTAGAGATACTTCCAAAGCGTCACTTACTTTTTCTAGGCTGCACTATCAATGATTTCTCAAAGTGCTTTTCACACTATTTTAGTAGTTTAGTGTCATTGTGTTTCTCTGGAATTGTTGCTTAGGTAACGACCAGGCCACATTATTTTATTAGTAATAAGTGTCTGTATTCTGTAGTGAAATAAGAATAACTTTACATAAAAAGAATAACTTTAACATAATTGTATATTTATGGTCTGGATGTATATTTTTATTATTTATAATGTTCTATGGTGTTGTACACCACTTACCTCCCACGTGAAGTCTTTTTTTTTTTTTTTAAACCATTGTCTCGGATGGCCTAAGAGGTTTACACAGAACCGTGAGGGAACGTGCTAAATTTAAGGTTCCTAAATTGAATTAGCATCCGATGAAGTCATTTGTGTCCAGGGGGAATAAGCCTCCTCCTCCTCCTCCTCCTCCTCCTCCTCCATGACGGTGGTCATCCTGTTATCCGCTCTGCTGTTCCGAGGGATGCCAGGCGCTCCCCCGTTATTTCCTCAGCGAGATGATGCAGATGCCAGAGCAGAGACATGGGCCTGAGCACGATTCTGCCTTAAATCAGGAAACCGCCAGCCTAACCTGTAGCTATATTTACTATATTCATTCTAACCTGATGGCCAAAAGAGCTATGTACAGTGATGTGTGTGTGTGTGTGTGTGTGTGTGTGTGTGTTGTGTGTGTGTGTGGTGGGTGGGGATGGTGTTGTCATGTCTTAATCTCTTAATAGGGAACAAATGCCCCCCAGGATGCTGGAAAACTTACATACCCTGCTGAAAAATCCAGCTCATCACCAGCTTTTACTGGTAGCTGTGTTTTAATTGGTCTAAGCTGGTCTTTAAAGGTCAAGCTGGTTGAAAAGCTGCTCATCCGGGTGAAAACAAACTCCAAACTGGTAAAAAAGTTAAAGGTTAATCAGCTCCTGTTATGTTACGGGTCAAATTCACCCGTTTAAAAGTTTGAAGATCTAAGAAATATAGTTAAAAGTATTCTTTACTACTTTTAAAAGACCAACATATTAGACATAATAGCTTTACATAAGATTAAAACATAACATTGTTTATTGCAGGGGGTTATATGTTAATTACACTAATTAAGGCAAGCAGAAGACATTTTATAATTAAAAAAAACTACTTTTAACTATTTTTCCTAGATATTTAAACTTTTAAACGGGTCAAATTACTCATTTAAAAATGTAAAGTAAATTTGTAACACGCTAAAAATTGTAGTTCAGTATATTAAAATATGTTTTTATACCCAATCAAGTACACTAGAAGTGTGCTACTTACAAAAGACAGGAACAAGAAGCATATTTGTAAACATATTTAACCTCATTTCTTAGTACATTTCTAATATAAAATAATACCTGATGTATAATATATAGTGGTACAGTTGTAAAATTAATTAAATGTATTATAATTTTACTGTAAGCATTATATTTAAAATACGGGGTTACATACATGGAGTATTCTGTTTAAATGTTACTTAAGTATATTTAAAATAGTTCCATTTTAGAACAGTTAAATACACTTAGCACAATTTAAGTAAAACTTTTGTACTATTTTTTTTATTAATTAAAGTTTAATAAGTACAAAAAAGTTGCACATTTGGCACAGTATCCTTGATTGGGTATAAAAACATTTTTTTTAATATACTGTACTACAATTTTTAGTGTGTTACAAATTTACTTTACATTTTAAAGTTAGTAAATTGACTCGTTTAAAAGTTTAAAGATCTAGGAAAAATTGTTCAAAGTATTTTTTTCAGTATAAAACGTCTTCTGCTTGCCTTAATTAGTGTAATCAACATATAACCCTCTGCAATAAACAAAAACTAAAACAAAATTCATTGTTATGTTTTAATGTTAATGTAAAGCTGTTATGTCATGTATTCACACTGCTTGTTTGGATTTGTTTGAATTATTATTATTTTGGATAATTATTATTTTGGATATGAATTGGGTAATTCAATATAAATTAAATATATACCATTGCTGTTCCGGACAAATAAAACATAACAGGAGGGTTAATCAGCTCCTGACAAGCTTAGGGTGTGATGCAGTTGATTTTGTTAAACAAATTCAAAAGAATTTACTTACTTTTACTTACTTTTCCTAGCCTAAACTGAGTGCTATTAGTTTAGTTATATTGTGTTTGTCTATAAGTGTGAGAAATCCAGGTAAGTCCAAATCATTTACTAACTTTTTATTAGCCTGCTCTATTGATTTTTTTATCAAATGTGCTCAATAATAAGAGACATGAACAATAAAACTGTGAGTTGTATTGCCTGCTATAGACTATAGATAGTCCAGAACTTAAACCTTCTCATTCCCGTCTATGGACAAACCCCGATCCGGAACTACAATCCCCACCATGCATCAGCCAGTGTCACATGTCCAATCCCATCTCACTCTCACGTTCATCATCTCCGGAATACTACATTATTTTCAGCTGCTACTTATTTACTTCTCAGAACCAGCCTCAGAAACCGCAAGTTAACAGCTGCCCAGATATAAGGGCACCTAAATGTATTTTGGTTTGTTTAACACTTTTAAGTTACTACTGATTCCTTATGTGTTCCTGAATAGTCTGGATCACTTCAATTTTTATCTACAATGTAGGAAATAGAAAAAAAAAAGCAAAACATTGAATAAGAAGGTGTGTCCAAACTTTTGACTACTACTGTATAATTAGCATATAAACCTTAGCATATAGCAGACATATACTGTGTGCATGACCCCAAATGCCATTATCAGTTTTTGGACTATATGAATAGCGGTATATGAATGGGGACATTGTTTGCTACAGCTAATGTATGAAAGCTATTAACCACCAAGTATAATCTCTACTGTTATTTTGTGCTTTTTGTTAGCACTTAAGATTAGCGAATAAAACTTATAGATATAGATATAACACATACTATAATAAATGTATAACCCCATGTCCTAATGAGTTATTAAAACAAACCTGTGTGTGTGTGCACACTAAGAAAAATAAGTACAGATTAGTACTGAGTACAAAGCTTGTCGCTGGGGCTGTACCTTTCATTAAGGTACAAAAAAGTACCTTTCAGTGAAAGTCCTTTTTTGTACCCATGGTTTTTATGCCAGTAAAGATTATAAAGATTATAAACATTATCATCAACTGAATATGGCTCAAAAATTAATGATCCAAAATTGTCTGGCTTTCAAATAAAAAATGTGCAGTTAAAATATATATTGTTTATTAGTACAGTGATACAGATTACTGAATGTACCCTTTGTCTGCAGGTTAAATGGTACAAATCTGTACTTATTGCTGTTAGGAATGACTTTGTACTTCAGAGGGAACAAATCTGACCCTGTAAAGACCAACATTGTACCTTTGAGGGTATAATTATGAAGAGTGAACCTTTGAGTACAAAAAAGTACTCATATCGTACCTGTTTTTTAGAGTGTGTGTGAGATAACATGGATGTGTGTGTGTGGTGTTGAAGAGTATCACTTTAATTCTGTCCAGCCCGGGATGAGTGAGCTCATCTCCTTAACAACACTTCGCTCAACCAGGATCCATTTCCAAACAAACACAGCGACCTGATCAAAGCCACATGTTACAGGGAACACACACACACACACACACACACTTACAGAGGTCAAGAATGTTGTACATGAACTCTAACATGTACTAACTAGCCACAAAACAATCTATTACAAACACTGACTTGCTAAAAGTCAAGGGACAATGAGACAAGATACAAGTTCCTGTCCCATGACTTTTGGCATGTCCCCTGGAAGCTTAAGAACATTGCACTGATCTGAGAGATATGTGTGTAGAATGTAGTGAAATAAAATATAGGTGTGATTTCTGAGTCACTTGTTTGTTCAAATGGGCAATTCTAGCCAGAAACCGCCGATCACCATCATCATCACCCCATGTGACACCGTGGATTGAGTATTCTCTTGAATTTGAATTGTTAATTCATGTCACCTTGCCATGAGCACACCTAGCCTAGCCTAACATGTTTGGGTGTTCCCAAGTTGTCCCATGTGGGGCAGTGACATCAGCTGAGACAAGCTGGTCTAGGGAGTGCAGTCCTCACCTCGTTCTACAGATGTGTGGTGGAGAGCTTCATGTGCTCCAGCATCAATGTGTGGCATGGAAGCTGCTCTGCTACACCTTCAGATGCAGGAAAAGGGCCACCTGCATCAGGAAGGATGCCACCCACCCAGCACACGCACTTTTTGTCCCGCTCCCCTCAGACCGGAGGCTGTGGAGCATCAAGTGAAAACAACAAGACTCAGAAACAGCTTCATTCCGGAAGCTGTAAGACTCTTAAACTCTACCTAACAACACACTGCACTGACACACAAGGACAAAATACTGTTTAAAAACACTGTCACTTTTTTGGGGGTATTTATCGTTATCTATTTTGTATATTCTATTTTATTGTATTCTTTTATTTTATCTTATTTTATCTATATATCTATTTTAATAACAGCTCTTTGGGTGTAAAACTGGATCGTGAGATCACAATTTCGTTCCACCTCATGTACCACATGAGGTGACAATAAAGTCTCCTTGAATCCTTGTATCACAATCAATTTACACACTGCTGTCCCATGACTTTTGGCATGTCAGTGTGCACCGTCAATGTCACGCAAGAACCTTGTTTCTCAAAAAAAAAAATCCTTCTTGAAGTAGAAAAGAATATATATTTTGGACCACTTCTGCTATCAAATTATGTCAAAAAGTGAAAAACTGCAAAAATGGAGACTGGAAAAAAAGCTTTTTGTCTGACAGCGACTATATAGTATATCTTAGGTTCTAATTGTTCAAATTGTTTCATTGTTTTCTCATTGTTTCATTATACATTGTTTAAACACTTAAATTGTAACTACTTCAATACTTTAATATGTTTATAATTTATAATATATTGATTTCTATGCTAATTAAATCTATTACAATGCAATGCACACACACACACACACACACACACACACAGATAATTAGTTGTGTTGGCCTCTGCAGAGCTGGGTCGCGGGCTGCAGCCCCCCCTGCAGACCACCTCTAGGCAGGTTATGAGTCTGTGTGTAATAAACGTTACAATGCCCCCAGCCCACCCTAACAACATCACCCCATACTCTCTTTATTCCCCAAACTCATACTGCTCTGTGTCCTGGTGTGTGTGTGTGTGTGTGTGTGTGTGTGTGTGTGTGTGTGTGTGTGTGTGTGTGTACTACATAGATATATGCATGTCCAATACATGTGATCTGGTCTCGAGCCGACCCAGCTATCAAATATACTTCTCTTTAATTGACTGCTGATAAGGTGCAGTTTAATCTGATATATGTAGATATTAGCCAGATAATACACTGCTATGAACAAACACTGCCTCTGCTGCTCCATGCTGTTTACACACTTAGAGCACGGTATGTGCAGCGCTCACTGCTTTTACTACATGTACATCTGCGCTGCACATACCGTGCTCTAAGTGTGTAAACAGCATGGAGCAGCAGAGGCAGTGTTTGTAAACACTGTGTTTGAAAGTGTAGCAGCAAATTTCAGCTTCACACTGCACAGATATATACGCACTGGAACACAGAATCCTGAAAACTAAACGCTCCAAATTAATAAACTCGTGAACTGATTCAGACCATAAAAAACGCAGATGGGAGTTTTACTTACACAAAAGGGTTCTGAGGGCAGAAAGAAAACTGATTGGTTCAGAGAAACAACCAATCAATTTAAAGAAGAGGCGGGGGAAAAGGCAGGATCTGCTAAATGAAAAAAAAGACCGGGCAGTTGGATCCAGCCATCTTTGAGGAGTGAAAAATCACAGTTTTTGAAGGTAAGATGCTTTTATTTTTATTAAAATAATATTAATGTACTGAATAAGAGCTTTTTAAGTTAACTTGAAACAGTAGTGTGAATTTTCAGGCTAATTGGCTAGCAAGATTAGCACAGTATTTTCGATAGTCAGCTAGCCAAAAAATAGCAAAAGTAATTAAGTATTTTTTTTTATTATTATTTTAAAGAGTTTATTTTGGGAACAGATATGCCTTATTAAATGAACTTAAAATAATAGTGTGCATTATTAGGCTACTGAGCCAGCTAACCTTGCTAGCTAGCAAGTTCAGATACTTAGGTTAGCTAATTAGCTCCATAGTTTAAAGTAGTTTTGATAAGGTCAGCTAGACATTTGTCAGCTATTAAACAATATTCAGTCTGATATAATCTACAATTATATGAAATTAGGGATAAAAATTGCATAGGGGTTGTTAATGTTAGTCAGATAATAGCAGTGTTCAACAGGCTTTAGCTAGCATGCTTGGTATATTTACTCTTGCTTACTTGGATGTGTAGTAGTGTATTAAGTCATACAAACACAACTTGAGAATGGAAAAGTTTTATACTGCTTTACAGGAATTGTAGAAATGTGTCTCGTGCTGTGTTATAAGCCACTGTAACGTTAATATATAGTTTTTTGCTGCTCTGGGGGCAGACGAATTGATCTATTGACATAAAAGACTCTATAACAGTGTTTTTTAACCTGTGGGCCGCACCCCCCAAGTGGGCTGCAGAGGTATTGCAAGCGGGCCATAGGGCAAAATTCTTTTTTTTTGTTTGTTTGTTCCTATTTTGCAAAGTAAATATGATTTTCAAATATATAAATAGTTTAGCAAATGTAATTTATAATGTGATGTCAATTAGTACTGATGCACACATTGAATTGTTAAATATAACATAGGTGTACTATAACGCTGCTCTTAGGGCAGCAGAACTTGGTTTTGTTTTAAATTATGAGTTACACAACTGCTTCCAATGTACTGTAAGTTTCGCCTTTATCATCCTGATTATCATCATGATTAATGTTGCATTTTGGGTTAGGAGGATTAAATCATATATTCACATAGGTTTGTTTAATTGAAGAATATCTGACTACATACAGCGTATTGCTGCTCTTGGAGCAGCAGAATTGAACCATTGGCATAATGACTGTTTCAGATGAGCATTTGAAATTCAGACACAGCATAATGCTGCTCTTGGGGCAGGAAAACTGAAACATGTACAAGATTAGTCTGTAGGGTTAGCATTACCACTTTATATAGAGGCTAACGCTGCTCTTGGGGCAGCAAAGCACTGGTTTAAAAATCAGAAGTAATTAACTATATGTTTGGGCTTTTTTATACTGATTAATTTTAATGCAGATTTTGGGTCTGTAAAATTGAGCAACACCAATATTAAATCCTGAAATTTAGCATGTTTATATTATATAAAGAATACTGCTACTCTTGGGTACAGGGTTATGTTCTGGGGGCAGCAGAACAGTAGTTGTAAAGGCGGCGGCAATGTACTATAAATTTGAACTGCATCTTACTGATTTATATTATTGTTCATTTTGGGTCAGTATAATTGATTCCTAGCCATATTTAGCAATAATATATTTTATACCAACTAGTGCTGCTCTTGGGGCAGCAGAACTGTTGTTTATTTGTGCAAATCATGTTAGATTAAAATGTTTTTAAGGCTGTAGGGTTGGCTTTAAACGTGTTGATTTAGATTATTGCTGCATTTTGGGTTAGGAGGATTAAATCATATATTCACATAGGTTTGTTTAATTGAAGAATATCTGACTACATACAGCGTATTGCTGCTCTTGGAGCAGCAGAATTGAACCATTGGCATAATGACTGTTTCAGATGAGCATTTGAAATTCAGACACAGCATAATGCTGCTCTTGGGGCAGGAAAACTGAAACATGTACAAGATTAGTCTGTAGGGTTAGCATTACCACTTTATATAGAGGCTAACGCTGCTCTTGGGGCAGCAAAGCACTGGTTTAAAAATCAGAAGTAATTAACTATATGTTTGGGCTTTTTTATACTGATTAATTTTAATGCAGATTTTGGGTCTGTAAAATTGAGCAACACCAATATTAAATCCTGAAATTTAGCATGTTTATATTATATAAAGAATACTGCTACTCTTGGGTACAGGGTTATGTTCTGGGGGCAGCAGAACAGTAGTTGTAAAGGCGGCGGCAATGTACTATAAATTTGAACTGCATCTTACTGATTTATATTATTGTTCATTTTGGGTCAGTATAATTGATTCCTAGCCATATTTAGCAATAATATATTTTATACCAACTAGTGCTGCTCTTGGGGCAGCAGAACTGTTGTTTATTTGTGCAAATCATGTTAGATTAAAATGTTTTTAAGGCTGTAGGGTTGGCTTTTATCATGCTGATCATATTCACATAGAATCCTTTAATTGAGCAATACTCTACTATATACAGGGTATTGTATTGTACTGTAAAATTGAGCAATACCCATATTGAATCCTGAAGTTTAGCATTAGTGTATTATATACCGAGAACTGTACTACATATTAGTGTAGTTTAGTTTTTGGACATTATATACATGATATAAGCTGTTAGAATATTCAAAAAATGGTGGTTTGATATGCTGTATTTTCTTTAGACACTGAAACTATGATTAAAATTATGTTTTACCAATTCTAATCTTGCCTCATTGTGTTTTAGGGAATTATTGAGAAAATGAATGGTAAGTATGAAACATTTCATTATCACACCTACACTATTAATTATAAGTTAATTTAAGGTAAACAATGTTAAGACCGTTGGTATCCTTATCAAAATACTGTATACAAGAGCTGCTGTACATAGCAATACATATGCCTGTAGGCTATGTTTTAATCTAGAAAAAATATAATTTGTTAAAAATAAATAGAATGTTAGGCTAGTATTTTAATAATCAAACTAAAATATTATAAATATTACAACTTTTTTCTTTTGCAGTGTTACAAGATTTGAGGTCAGGAGGACTTTATATACAGGATGCAAGACTTGGAAGTGTTGGGCCTTATCCACTTTACATGGAAAGTTTTGAAACCCTTGTGGAGTGCAACAAAGTATCTGACGAGGTATTTGTTCCTCATTTCTATATTCTGTTCATTATTCCATATGCGCTTGTAAACAGTTAACTGTGGCACAATCCCAAAATCAGAAACATTTATGCACATGGTATCGGATGTTGGTTTAGGAGCCTTGTTGGCGATAGACAAAAGACTATCCAGATTTTCAGCAAAAGGTTTAGAAGGTTTGCAGAAAGTATGGGACAAAATGACACCTAAAACACTTCATCGTTTGGTACCCTTGGGGCCATATCGTAGCAGGGCACGTGGCGTGGCAAGTTACCATCGTATACCCAGTCAACAGTCTATTTTTACGCCTTGCACACACGTCCTTAAAATAGCGTTGGACTTTTGGAATATATTATCGCTAATGGGCATGGTGGTCTGGAAATGATGTGTGTTCAGGTAAATTTCTGGCGTGTTTCTATTTTGGCTGCGGAAAAAAGCATTGCGCGTCTAATCCGGTGAAACCCGACTAAAATCAACAGTCAGTCGCGCGCACGCAGAGCTGGATCACGATCACCACGAGCACTGCGCTCCCCATTCACTATACCACACACCATCACTTCTTTACCACAGAAAAATAAACCTCACCCAGAGCCTTAATTAAGAGAATTAAAACATGCCGTTAGAGCTGCGCAAGGCGTAATTTTTGCGCCCTCACGACACAGGACATGCCCCTAAATCCAGCTGCACAAAGTGCAATTAACTAGTGCGCTATAGATCACTATAGGGCCCTTGGTGTCAAATGTCTTGGTGTCAAAAGTGTTGTAAGAAGGAATGGCAATGTTACAAAGTGTGATGCAATGTGTTGCAGGCCTAAAGTGCAGGAGTGGACGTATATATACAAATGACAAATGTGATGAGATAAAACATGAAATATCTTGGGTTCATACTGTCTGCATTGATAGTTTAACATTATTCTTCAAACATCACTGTTTCTTGAAATACCGGCCTGGGCTCCAAAAATATTTGTCAACACAAAACTACATGCATCTCTCACTTTTAGAAGTTTTTTCCTGATTGTTTTTTAACTATCTTTCTTTGTTCTTTTTCCTCAGATCATGGATGCCTTGTTCCATCTGTTCAGCATGGTAATAGATTGTTAAATCCTATGAATGACAATATATGACAATACTTAATCATTATTTTCTGGGTATTAAGATAGCATGAGTGGAGAGCACTTGTCAAATGTGCGTTTCTTTACAAAGAAGTGTAATTAGCCCGGTTTTAATGAAACTGGTTCATGCGAAATCATCAAACCAAAAGTTATTTAATATTACAAATCTGTGAGTGGCAAAAGTATGTAAAGCTTTGTTTTCAGTATCTGGTGTTGCCCCTTGTGCAACAATAACTCCAAATAAAAGTTTACGATAACTGCAGATTAGTCCTGCATATCGGCTTGGAGGAATTTTAGCCTGGTCCTCCATACTAAACATATTTGGCTGTGTTATGTTGGTGTGTTTCTTTTTCTATAAACTGCTGCTTTAGCTCTGCTTACAACATTTCTACTGTATTAAGATCAGCACCACTGTCAATATCAATAATAAATTATTTTTAATAATAGATAGAGTTTTGGTAAGTTTCTATAAATCAAAAATCCCAGCAGTGCCACAAACAGTGAGTTTGATGAGTTTACATAAACTAATTCCACTAAAGCAGGGCTAATTACACTTCTTTGCAAAGAAATAAAATAACTTGACTTGTTCCCCATATTACCTTTAAGGACATGTTAATCATAATTAAAAAGATCAGCCTCTGATTCACAAAAACTTGCACATCCTGTTCTACTCCAGGAAAAGGTTGGCTACCTTGTATTGAAAACAAAACCCAATTGCAAACATTTGCTTTGTTTTCACTTACTGTAAAGCATTTGTAATTAAGTCACATAAGTAAGCATTCTGTGTACATATTTTGTTTTCTAGAAGCGACCAGGTATACTAGCAATCAATGCTCATACTCTGTCTCATATTCTTGATGGGGGAGCAAGGGCAAGGAGCCATTATTTTATCAAGGTAAACTTTTTTAACTTGCATTTTCTTGCTTTATTTGCATAGACTCACACTATTTTATATGAAGTTATATAAAATTATATTTCAGTTTTACATTGTTTTTGTTTTCTCTTCAACTAAGAGGAACATCTTTAAAAACACAAGGGAGGTTATTGGTCCTTACTTGGAACACGGGAATCACTGGACTTTTTTTGTAAGTTAATAAATGAAAGTTTTGATTTACATAGTACTACATGGTTCAACATGCAAATGTATTAATAACTGCTTAAATGCATGATACTGACACACTCATAAAGTCACTCATTTGCAAAAGTCATGCAGTACTTGCTATTTAATTAAAAGCATTTTGTTGGCAAAATAAGATCCTTGATTGTAGAAATGTCTCATTCATTCATATTCAAAATTTCTTTATAGCACTGCAGTTTTGTAGATCGTACTATAACATATCTCAATTCGCTTGGGGAACAGGATCAGCAATATGATAAAATTAAAAACAACTGGAGGTAGGAAGAAAGATTTTATATATATCTGTAAAACAAGTGTTTGAAATATATATTTTTCAAACACTAGTTTTACAGAGATACATATTTGCCATGTATGCTTACATTCCAGCACATTTGCTGCAGCAAAAGGCTACCACGGACCATGGAAAAGGACAACAAGGAACCATTCTCTTCAGAGTGATTCTATTTCCTGTGGAGTTTTCACAGCTGTGGTGAAATATTTATTGTTGTTTATATTATTATTAGCTGAATGAGTAAGCAAATAGTTTTGGCAATATAGTGTGTATATAGGGTAAAATAATGGTAGTTTTTGGGAACATATTTTGCAAAAACTACAGTTGTGTAAATTGTTTATGCCAGTTGCATGTTTTTTTACAGTGGAAATTTGTAATAGGATCAAAAGACCATCTAATCTAAAAATATTTTTACACTTGTAAAACAAGCTAAACAAAAAAATGTATTAGACTGCTGTAATTGATTGCAATTATCATCTTTGTAGTTTGCTGAGACATTTCTGGAAGGGGAAGAGGGGTATCTTACATGCCCACCAGTACATGAAGAAAGACAACGATTGGGTCTGCTTCTTTTCAAGTCACTTGGCAAGTATAATATATATTCACATATTAACAGTGTATGCCCCAGTTGATTCACTCCAAAGGCAAACTGTGCAATGCTCAGAAAAACATAAAAAAAAAAAACAAGAGCTACGTGTCTGACTATACAGGTCTCAGGAAGCATGTTAAATTTGTTTCTAAAAAGAACATGACAGCAAAGCCTAATAAACAAACCACAAGGCTTTTAAAACAGTGTCCAGCCATTACACCAAATTAGAGATGTGGACCTGGGCAACTTATAGTCAACCATGAACTGTGTATACCAAAGTATTCTACAGTCAAATGTGAGGCCATCTATCAAACAGCTAAAGTCAAGAGTTGGTATTCCAGGAAAAAACTAAACTACAACAGAATTGCTGAAAAAGAAAAAAATGAAGGTGCCAATATGTAATTTGTAATTGGTTTCTTATGTGAGTACATATGTTTAGGTTCCTTGCTGTTTTAATCCTAGTAAATAAATTTATTTTGTGTTTTAGATAGGTCAGGTGTTTGTGGCATTTGTCATAAAACAGTGTCTAAGAAGAGCAAGGCAAGTGATGCAGTTTTACACCTTTTAATACATAATATAAACATTACAGATTCTGTAATTCTAACCTTGAGTAAAATTTATTTTCTTACTAAACTTGAAATTAACCTTGAAAAAAAGATTAATTAATTGTGGAGAAATAAAAATAAACTTGATGTAATCATTTATAATGTTTTTTTCTAGGACAAATGCTTAACATGTTTAGCAAATATCCATGCAAAATGTCTACCTGTGAATCCAGAGGACAGCAAGTGTCTTTTTTGCAAAGGTACTAAATTTTAGTGTAAATAACATAAAATGTGACATTTGAGTCAAATAATGAAAAATGTATGCTTTCATAATAGTATTCGCAATAGGATTCTCAATTCCTTGAGATCCACTACTATATACTATAATATGAAGTGATAGGCTCTCTAAAGTTTTTTTTTTTTCTCTTAGCCTTTGTTATTTTTCAAATGTTGTTTGTTTACTATTTAAAATATTCAATTATTGAGTTTTGCATTTAATAGGGCAGGAAAGAAGAAATCCAGTTAAGGTAGAGGAGAGTACAGGACAAAGCAACCAAGACAACACAGGAGTTCAGGAAATAGTCAGTTCAGGACAAAATTATGATAAAGTTCAAAGAGAAGATGATCCAGGACAAAGCAACAAAGACTATACAGCTCTTCATGGAGAAGACAGTTCAAGACAAAGCAGCAGAGACAAAGAAGCTGAGGGAGAAGACCGTTCAGGACAAAGCAGCAGAGACAAAGAAGCTGAGGGAGAAGACAGTTCAGGACAAAGCAGCAGAGACAAAGAAGCTGAGGGAGAGGACAGTTCAGGACAAAGCAGCAGAGACAAAGAAGCTGAGGGAGAGGACAGTTCAGGACAAAGCTGCAGAGACAAAGAAGCTGAGGGAGAAGATATTTCAGGACAAAGCAGCAGAGACAAAGAAGCTGAGGGAGAGGACAGTTCAGGACAAAGCAGCAGAGACAAAGAAGCTGAGGGAGAAGATATATCAGGACAAAGCAGCAGAGACAAAGAAGCTGAGGGAGAAGACAGTTCAGGACAAAGCAGCAGAGACAAAGAAGCTGAGGGAGAGGACAGTTCAGGACAAAGCAGCAGAGACAAAGAAGCTGAGGGAGAAGATATATCAGGACAAAGCAGCAGAGACAAAGAAGCTGAGGGAGAAGATATATCAGGACAAAGCAGCAGAGACAAAGAAGCTGAGGGAGAGGACAGTTCAGGACAAAGCAGCAGAGACAAAGAAGCTGAGGGAGAGGACAGTTCAGGACAAAGCTGCAGAGACAAAGAAGCTGAGGGAGAAGATATTTCAGGACAAAGCAGCAGAGACAAAGAAGCTGAGGGAGAAGATATATCAGGACAAAGCAGCAGAGACAAAGAAGCTGAGGGAGAGGACAGTTCAGGACAAAGCAGCAGAGACAAAGAAGCTGAGGGAGAGGACAGTTCAGGACAAAGCTGCAGAGACAAAGAAGCTGAGGGAGAAGATATATCAGGACAAAGCAGCAGAGACAAAGAAGCTGAGGGAGAAGATATATCAGGACAAAGCAGCAGAGACAAAGAAGCTGAGGGAGAGGACAGTTCAGGACAAAGCAGCAGAGACAAAGAAGCTGAGGGAGAGGACAGTTCAGGACAAAGCTGCAGAGACAAAGAAGCTGAGGGAGAAGATATTTCAGGACAAAGCAGCAGAGACAAAGAAGCTGAGGGAGAGGACAGTTCAGGACAAAGCAGCAGAGACAAAGAAGCTGAGGGAGAAGATATATCAGGACAAAGCAGCAGAGACAAAGAAGCTGAGGGAGAAGACAGTTCAGGACAAAGCAGCAGAGACAAAGAAGCTGAGGGAGAAGATATATCAGGACAAAGCAGCAGAGACAAAGAAGCTGAGGGAGAGGACAGTTCAGGACAAAGCAGCAGAGACAAAGAAGCTGAGGGAGAAGATATATCAGGACAAAGCAGCAGAGACAAAGAAGCTGAGGGAGAAGATATTTCAGGACAAAGCAGCAGAGACAAAGAAGCTGAGGGAGAAGATATTTCAGGACAAAGCAGCAGAGACAAAGAAGCTGAGGGAGAAGATATTTCAGGACAAAGTCCAGGAGATCAGACAAGTAAATAGAAAATTAGATGACTAGAGTAACTGGCCCAAACTTTAAACTTCTGCTCAATTCAAGGGCGTTAATGTTGTGTTAATTTGTTGTATACAAATCTTCTAAAACAATTTTGTTTTGGAATAGTTTTTACACATGATGTAGTACATTTTTGGAATGTGTTTTCATTCCAAATAGAAGAGTAGTAAAGTAGAATATGATGGGTCTTCCAGGTAAATTATTCTAACCAAAAGCATTGCCTGGTTGGATCTTAAGCCATCTTTGTATTTGCATATTACCTTTTAGCAGTCCTAGAAACGCTTAATGCTGTCATATATGACTGGACAAACAACAGGTCCGTTTAGCACTCCATGTCTTATAAAAAATAAGTTTTGGTAATTGTTGAAAATGATTAAATCTGATTGTAAAATAATTTTAAGCAAATTCCTTATCATTGTTGGTTATTGTCAAGTATCACAGAACTAGGAACTATAACTTCTTAAACTGTAATTTACTACTGCCACAGAAACTTTACTAACCTCATTTGAAAAAAAAAACGTTAATTTTAAAAAGTAAGGTCATTGCACAGCAATATTAGATTAGATGTAGCAACATTCATATTTTGACTGAATTACTTATAATTCAGATGATTCCGTTATATTTGGGAGGAGCATGTTCACAGGACTAAATGTACTTTTTATTTTTATTTTTTTTAATAATTTTATTTCAAATTTTTCCCTTTTTCTCCCCAATTTACAAGGCCAATTACCCAACCCACTTGTTAGGACTCCCCCCATCACTAGTAATGCCCCAACACACCAGGAGGGTGAGACTAACACATGCTTCCTCCGATACATGTGAAGCCTGCATGAGCTGAGGTTCGAACCTGCGACCTCCTGCTCATAGTGGCAGCGCTTAGACCGCTGGACCACTCGGTGCCCCTACTTTTTATTTTTTACTGGGCTTATCCAGAGACATCAAGTTATGGATAAAGCAATTCATTTGCCTACATTTATTTGAATTGTCTTATTTGTTTTACAGAAGGATTCATCGTGGAAAGTGTTTTAAAAGTATCAGACTTCCACCAAACAAAAAGGTACATTTTAATTAATTAACATTCTATTCAATTACCTGTTTCTTTTTCCAGTTCCATTTGTGTTGAAATCGCAGTTATTAAATAAATGAATTGATATGTTTCGAGTCATTTTTCCCCAATCCTGTGCATCCTATGCATTTTATTAAGCACCCCAGCTTCCTCAAGATCATAGATATATTATTGATATTTCAGATACCTGGTCACAACTGATGAACTGCAGAGAAGATGTGCTCAACCGGAGAGCTACTCTGCAAACACTGTGGTGGCTTATCTAAGAAAGGCCAAAGGTCAAAAAAGAAACATAGAACAGAAGTTGGCAGAGTTGGAGGTGAATCCTTCAAAACGCACAAAGTTAACTTCACTGTGCTCCAAACTTTGTGAAGGTACACACACAAATACACACACACACACACACACACACACACACACACACCCTGACACACATATTATTATATGATATATATTTGTACATATTTTAATTCTAACATCAAAAATTATGTTCTTTGCAATGACTTTGTTTTAGATGAATGTCGTGACCTGGCTGATGATATAACATATTTGGCAGCTAAATTCATACCCCAGAAGAAAGTGGGTCAAGCCTTGTTAGAGGATGGAAATGTCCACGAAGGCATGGCCAAAACAGAGGACTGCAGGTAAGTTAATTTACAAAATCTAAAGGTATATAATTATAGACTAAGGTGTTGGCTGTTCATGTACTGGTGTCACCGTGAAACTTTAATGTGTTTAGAGTTTTTAAATAATTATCTGCCATTCTTGGTACACATAAATGCTGATAAATATTCACTTGTATTAATTTTTGTATAGTTTAAAGTGTACTTTTAAAAAAAAACTTTTACTTTAAGCCTAATTCAATAAGTCAACAACTTTATTTAATTATTTGGTCCAAAAAATAACTATAGCTGAGCTCTGTAATAAACATTTTTCAATGAATATAAGATAAAATTAAGCAATATCATTATTAAAAGTACCCCATCTTCATATCATCAAATATCAAATCATCATAGTAAAAAATAGTAATTACCACCAGTAATAATGTGCAATTTAATGAAAGGTTAATGATTTATTTGGATCAGTAATTATATTCTATATTATACTCTGTTGAGGACCATATGGGGGTGTCTGTCACCGCTGTCAAACAGAAAAACTCACAGTGGTGAAAAAAATCTACTCTCTCACATAGTATTTCATGAGTTGTTACATTAGCCATCTTATTTCCCCTCTGTTTGCTACCTGCTTCAGATATCTAGTTTGTTTAATCTAATGTAATTTTTTTTATAAAACTTAGAGTGTTGACATGTTATGATTGTGACAGTAGCAGTGTCCAAAAATATTAATTTAAGTTTAAGAGAAAACAGGAAACGTTCAGGAGCTTACGTGATCTTGAAACATGCTGTAGAGCTTAAGGTTTGAATATGGGGTCCTCAGAAATGTAGCTGACCTTGTAGTTTCCTGATTGTATTGCTTTTTATAAATATCTTATGGAGGTGTTGAATATGTAGAACAAATTAAGCAACCCCAAAATAATCATGTGGTAAAGATATTATTTAATTCAATTATTACTTTTAGAGTTTTAATAAATTGAAATGAAAATCTCCTAACAGAGGACAACTGATTTTGTAGGTAATAGCCCAGCATATAATCATTTAATAATCATTATATAAATTATTAATTAAAACTAAACCTATAAAACATCCTTATATATTTTCAAAAGAGCCCCTGATTATAACCTTGATTGTTTTTATTCGTGAAAATGTTTTTCATTTCCAACAGAATTTGCATTTTTCTTAGTGATGCAAATTCTCAAGAATCAGTGACATACAACATTTGCTATCAAGTTTAACTGGAAGGATAAACATTGTTTTTGTTTTTATCATTTGCAGAAAGACCCTAAAAGCTGTGGAAAAAGCTTTGGAGACGAACTGGCATACATTTGACCTGGCAACTCACGGTCTTGGGCCTGCAGTTATAAAAGGCACTTTTGAATTAATTGATGCATGTCTTAAAGAGAAAATGAAAGCATTACAATCATGAATTAGAACCAATTTCAACTGTTTTGTCTGCTTACATTATGTTCATAGTTATATACACTAGCTTCATGCTTGAAACCTTGTTATATGCCTACTAACTACAATATGTGTTGGTTACTTTGTTGCTAAAAATACATTTGGGATTGTTTTTTTTACTTTGTTATGTACGTATTTTAGTTTTTGAATATTGTTTTTGTGTGTACAATGTAATTGTAAATAAAGATTTACAATCCTTTTTATTATTTGTTTATTTTATTTTTCCACCATATTGGAGAATCCCAGTGTGAAGCAGTTGGTAAATCAAATAAACAAATCAAATACATTTGAAAGAGCTTCTCAGTAAATCCAAACATGACACAATTGTGGTACTCCACACAGTAGGAATTATGAAAACTCATCTAAATCAAGGTATTTCCAAAACAAGTACATTGTACAATTCTATGCAATTACAAAGTTGACTACTTGGGGGTTTTGCAGATGTTTTTAAAAGAGAATCTCAACTCAACTATAAATTAGCAGCTCATAGTTAACTTACAGGAATTTCATTATCATTTGTTGAAAACATCTTATGATTCTAACACGTTTGCCTCTTTTTCTTTTCAAATACTGCAATAGAAAGAGGGCTTCTTATATTTCTGACAGTGGTAGTTATTAACTTAAAACAATTACAATTGACAGATAATGCATTCTATACATCTCATTAAAGTGTCTCAAGAACTTGACATCAACATTCATTGTAAACCACTTGCATATTATTACAATGTTAAAACCTTGTATCTTCTAAAGAGCAGCTTGAAGATGGAGAAAACTCTTTTTACATTTAGCTCAATTTTACTAATTTTTTTTTTTTCCCTCTGCTTTTCCGTTTACAAATGTAATTCATAGTGACAGCTTTTTGTGCTTTCTTTATCCTTTGCCGATAGGCATGTAGTGCTGTTGTTCTTTTTTTTCTAGACAGACTACAAAAGTTTGAAAAAACAAGCTTATGTGCCCTCTCGACTGTCTTGTACAGTTCTTCATTCTTAGTGTACTTGTCTGATTGACTCCATTTAATAAGGTCTGTTAGCATGGTCTGCAAGTCAGCCTTTGACTTTATCATGGGTGTTTTGTGGCAAACTGGATCATTTGAGATCAGCTCACAAGGTGTCTGCGCCAAGAAGAGGATGCTACGAACCAAAACACAGACACATTTCTCACCATAACTATTTGCTACACATGTACACAAGTTTGAACTTCTGTGATTTATAGTTCCTGAACTCCCATCACTGTGAAAGACTGTGAGGGTTTCCTCATCTGAAAAGTATGAATGACTGCTAATTATTTTTTTAGCAACAGAATTCCTGATGTCCTGAATGTCTATTCCTTGTTGCTGTGCAACTGTTTTTGAGAAAACAATGTGTTTACACATGGCACCACTTTTGGATCTTCTGCAGTCACATTTAACCATCACCAAATCAACTGTGTTATTCTGTGCACCTGTATCAGGTGGAACAACACATGTTCCATTTTCATTAATTGTACATTTTGAATCAAGCCCTTTCTCAATCATACTTTTGACAGCATTAGAAAAGTCTTCAGTGTTGGCTCCCTTGATCCGTCCAATTTCTGCCAAGTCTTCCATGTAACTTAAAATAACACAGACAGAATCAGTCATTACATATGGAAATGTGTGAAAAAAGTAATAAAGAACAGAAAATTAAAAAAAAATAGAATAGTTTAATTACCAATAATATTTCTGGAGATCTCCACACAGCAAGCGAAGCAGCTGATCAATCCGCCGGTTTGTGTTTCCCTTTAGAAACTGATATTTAATTGTAAGGAAGAATCTATGTAAGAAACATAAAAGAAGTGTTGATTAAAGGTGTGTTTTTTGAAATGGTTTTCAAAAACTTTATTGAACTGGGGTGGGTTTCCCGAAAACGATCAGTCTTAGTGAATAACGAATGACGTGAGTAAAGAACAAGCCAGTTCTCCGAGTGTTTCCCAAAGAGCTTCGCAAAGCGAAAATTAACAAACAAGTTTAAAGAAGTCTCAGTCGAACCAAAAACATTGATTCAACACTGCCAAATATCCAGTATTTATTCACTATTACACCCTAAAAACGTAGAAATGTGTTGTAATCATCAACATTATACATATTCTGAAATTTTAATTTAGATGTACTTTGGCATTGAAAAAATACTCCTAAAGATACATATGAATAATGAATAATCAAAAATCAAATCTATTTTAAAACATTAAACTTGTTTACTATTATTAATATGTATTACATAAATATATATTATATTAATTCATATTATTAATGTTAATTGATTTATTATTATTAATAATAATGATAGTAATAATAAAATAATATTATAATACGTATACATATGTTCCTGTATGTCTATATGTGTATATGTCTCTATATATTTATTCCTGTAAATAAATAAATTAACACACACACACACACACACATATATATATATATATACTATATTAGATTTATATAGCATAATTATTATTTATTATATAAATATAGTTTTCTCAGCGTCTCCTGGAGTTCCTGGAGGTGCTGAACAATAGTCGCTGCTGAGCTCCAGCTCACCTCAAATCACCATCTCAGTTCATCAGGTTTAGGTCAGGAGATTGTGAAGGCCATATACCTTTTTGTTTACTAGATAATGGAAATATATTTTGTTGTGCTGTAATTCCCGGCCTGGTGGGAATTATGTATAGGAGCGTGTATGCCACAGTAACCGCCACGATACAGAATGCACAGACTTGGATACAGCAGCTTTTCTTAGACCGTGAGCATCATCTGCAGGAATTAATTGGTTGCATTAATTGCTGCATTAATATCAAGAACTCTAACATTGCTAATCTGTATTTTACTAATTTATTTATGTGTGTAATTGTTCAATTCCAATATGCCCAGTTAGACTACAAGCTACAGTTGGCATTATAATATAATATAATATAATATAATAGATTCAAGCACAGAAATAATACTTTTTCTCCCTCAAAATTGGCGGTCCCTGGTGCTTAAAGTGCTGAACTGCAAGCAAAATCCCCTTTAAGTAGAATGTTATGAATAACGACTGGGTCAGGTTACTCGTTAATCTGCGAGCGAGTTTACGTAGTACTTTAGTTACGCACCGGTTTGGGAAACACTCTTTAATTAACGATCAATCTTAAGTACGAGTTAACGAAGTTCTTAGCGTTACGAAGCTTTCGGGAAACCAACCCCTGTTCTTTTTGAAGCAGAATGAGGGTGCAACATATAGTGCTGGGAAAAAAGTATTTGCCACTTACAGATTTCTTTTGGTTTTGCTTTTTTTGTCATGCTTACCTTTTTCAGATTAACAAGCTAATTTTAATATCAGACAAAGTAAAATTCTAATATACAATTCATATTTTTACTTTGTCTAAACATTTTTTTTTTTCTATTAGAGATGTATGTTGTACACTCATTCTGTCTCTGAAAAATAGGTATCACTACATTTCCATAAAATTATGTGTGTATATAAATATCAGACCACAGCAATGCGTAAAGACAACATTATGACATATGCTGTTTTTAAGAGCAGCATGTTTTAGTGAGCCAATACTAATTGTTGTCAAATTTTACAATAAGTATTGCCATTACTAATATACCATAAAATTTGTAGAAGCAGGCTCTATCAGTATAAAGTGATTAAAATAGCAAATTATTGCAATAAATAAACCAATATACAACTCAAACCTTTCTGCTTTGTTGTTGGTTTCACTGTTCTCATGACTGAATGACCTGCCAAAATTGGACCACAGCTGTCCACAAGAAATCCACTGAGGCTTCAAGTAGGCGGTTACATGTGAACTGCCAAGGTAGGAATCCAGCTCCTTGCATTTTACGTCGGCTGTGTTGATGAACTCCTCTTCCTGAAAAACACAGGAACACATATTATAATAGGTACAATCTTGCAAAACATTCAATGTAAAAGTTTTAATAAGTTAAAGGGCATCTAAGTAAATCTGAAGACAAACTTTATTTTACAAACAAGAGATGAATAATGTGAAAAGAATTTTATTCAAATATTTAACTACTTATATCAAGTACAAAAGTACATCTTACCGTTAGGCACACCTTCATTGCTGCCATTGCCTGAATGACCATGTTTCTTTGGTCCACTGGAAGGTTTCCTCCATCTCTCTTTACCAACCACCTGTGTACTGCCTATTTGGTAAATTAAATTTAAAAAAATATTGAATGATCAATATTTATATCATTTTTTTAAATAGTAAAACAATGCATTTCTTGTATGCATATTGTAGTGAATACCCTAAACCAGGCATCCACACAGATCTAAACCACACCTGGATGGATCCATTATATGGGTAGGGTAATGGACTAAATTTATCCAAATTATTTAGGTATTTGAAAAAGCCATCATACACAAACTGTTCTCCTTTTCTAGATGTAACTACACGCTTACTGATTAATTAATCTAAATTATTTGAACTTAATCACATTCATCACTTTCTGTTGAGAAAGTATTTTAAATTGTACAATTTAAATGAATTAGCTGAGGGGCAAATAATTTAATAAATAGCGGGTATAGACTTAAAATCTCCCTGTAATGAGCCTCAGTCAGTAACAGATGTTGTAACACTGTACATCTCTTACACAACTAGACTAATTTAGTATAGCTGCACCTTTATTTACCTAAACATTACAAAACTATTATAGAAGATGAGCACACAAACCGGAGGCTATTTTCAGGAGATTCTACAATACTCAAATATGTCTTAAAGAGTAATTAAATATGCTGCTCTCTTATATAAATCCCATTCCAATGAAGTTGGGGCGTTGTGTAAAACATAAATAAAAACATAATACAATGATTGCAAAGTCTTTTCAAACTATATTCAACTTAATACACTACAAACTCAAGTTGAAATGTTTAAACAGAAATGAAATATGAAATGTTTAAACAGATAAACTTCATTGTTTTTTACATATTCACTCATTTGATGGCTGCAACACTTTCCAAAAAAGGGGCAACAAAAGACTGGGAAAACTAAGGAATGCTCAAAAAAACAGGTGAACAGGTTAACTGGAAACAGATGAGTGTCATAATTAGTTATAAAGGGATCATCCCTGAAATGCTTAGTTGTTCACAAGCAAGGTTCATGATCTAACAGTCCAACAGTTTAAGAATGTTTCTCAATATGAAATTGCAAAGGGATTTTATCAACAGCCCATGATATCATCAAATGATTCAGAAAATCTGGAGAAATCCCTGCAAGTAAGTGACAAGGCCCAAAACGACAAAAGTGCATGGGTAATCTTCACATATCTAAAGCTCCATTAAAGCTGAAAGGTACATACAGGTTTTGGAGCTGCCATCCAAGCGATATATTTTTCAGGGACATCCTGCTTTTTACAGAAAGACAATGCAGAGCCACATTCTGCACATGTTACAACAGCATGGCTTCATAGTAAAAGAGTGCGGGTAATAGACTGGCCTGCCTGCAGTCCAGACCCGTCTCCCATTGAAAATGTGTGGCACATTTTAAAGCACTAAATACAACAATGTAGACCCCAGACTGTTGAACAGCTGAAATTGTACATCAAGCAAAAATGGGAAAGAATTACACCTACAAAGATTTAACTATTATTGTCCTCAGTTTCCAAATGCTTACTGAGTGTTTTTAAAGGAAAGGTGATGTAACACAGTGGTAAACATGTCCCTTTCCCAACTCTTATTTGGAACATGTTGCAGCATCAAATTCAAAATGAGTAAATATATATATTTAAAAAAGAATGTATCCGTTTTGTTTTTTGTAGCGTATTGAATGTAGGTTAAAAAGGATTAGCACATCATTGTATTGTTTTTATATATGTTCTACACAACATCCAACTTCATTGAAATTGGAGTTGTAATAAAATATTCCTACTAGTTTATTAGAGAATTAAATTATCAGTAATGATAATAGTAATATATACATACAATTTCATGCAAAACTTTCTGAATGTCAGTAGCCGTTGCCATCCAAATGTTTTCTAATGTGTACCTGCAGAACATGAAACCAGCATATGAGGACCTTTGCTGAAGGAAAAACCTGTGCTATTGCCTTGAGCTCTTTTAGGTCCTTGTCAACCATCACTGACCTACAGAGGAATGAAAAGAGAATAGAGAGAGAGGATACAAAATTTAATCCATATTTCAATATAAATGAAAAGCAATATATATATAAACCTTTGCGCAGTAGACATGCCAAGTTTACATATATCACCATAAATATCAAAAGTAAATGCAAAAACTAAAAGTGAAACAACACTAATAAGTCACTAGGCTCTGTTAAAAAAGTTAAATACCCCACAATTGGCAAAATTATTCATGTTTAAAAAAATAACTTACTCTGACAGCACTAAAAATGCATCATTTAAATGAATGTTAACCTCAATGGAGTTTTAGCAAATAACAATACATATCTCTGGTCAATAAACTGAAAAATCTGATCAAAAGCAATAGGATACTAACCTGGGATAAAAACCAGGGTTAGAGCTAGAAAGCTTTTCTAGACAGAGAGAGAGTGTGGCTGCTGATTCCTCACTGACTATGAAGTATGCAAATGGAACTCCTCTACCAATGCTGTTGCTCAGAAGAAGTGCATAGAATGCATAGCCATACGAAGTTATGCTTTTGTAGGTGGCGTCCATGAACATCATGGGATGTGGATGTAATTTCAGGAGTTCTTTTTGCCAGGGAGTCTGCACTACAATTATCAATGGATTTTCTTCACTTAAAGGCTGATAAAAAGAAATGTTTTCTTTCAGCTCTGATGTGGCTAGAATATCCACACTGACACTATCATTCACGTCAGGAAAAAATAGTGCATTTATGCTCTTTTTGATTGTTCTTATGTCTTCTGGTGTAACATAATAACGACGATTGTGTTTGTCTACATGTCCATGACGTTCTGCCCAATCAACACTCTTTAAAAGTGTTTCAGAAACTGACAGTCCCTGCTCAAGCCACATTTCAATGAAACCTAGTAGCTCTGGGTCAACAGGGTTTTTTACACCCTCTTCTTGAATGTCAACATCATGTCCATGGTGTTTTAACATTTTGTTCACAACAGCACCTGTAAATGCAGCATCTCTTATTATTCTAAAAGACACATAGGCCCCACAAGAGTTGGCCCTGGTTTGTGTTGGTTTTCCTTTGCTCTTTCCAGTTGGTTTGCTGGACCGCTCACATGCGTAGTAATAGTAGTTCTTGTGAGTACATACAGGAGATTTAAAGTAGCTCTGAGTTTCATCTTCCAATTTCTTGATATAAGATTTCATGAAGTCCCATTGCTCGTCAAAAACAACTACTTCTTGTATGACATCAGGATCTGTAACCTTCTTCAGCTTTCGTCTAACACCTTTAATCCAGATATTCTCCATTTTCTTTCCTAAACAAAAAACAAAACAAAACATGAAAACAAAAAAATAGTACCATTACTTCTATACAGGAGTTACAGTGCCCATTTCATTTTTTTTCTTACAAAAGGTTGGCCATTATGCCAGTAGCAAAGCACATGATTTAAAGCCAAACACACTATTGATAGATATTACCATGGTTCAGTTATGACCCAATGAATATGAATCAATAAGATGTAGTTCAAACATATAGTTAATTACTTCTGATTTTTAAACCAGTGCTTTGCTGCCCCAAGAGCAGCGTTAGCCTCTATATAAAGTGGTAATGCTAACCCTACAGACTAATCTTGTACATGTTTCAGTTTTCCTGCCCCAAGAGCAGCATTATGCTGTGTCTGAATTTCAAATGCTCATCTGAAACAGTCATTATGCCAATGGTTCAATTCTGCTGCTCCAAGAGCAGCAATACGCTGTATGTAGTCAGATATTCTTCAATTAAACAAACCTATGTGAATATATGATTTAATCCTCCTAACCCAAAATGCAGCAATAATCTAAATCAACACGTTTAAAGCCAACCCTACAGCCTTAAAAACATTTTAATCTAACATGATTTGCACAAATAAACAACAGTTCTGCTGCCCCAAGAGCAGCACTAGTTGGTATAAAATATATTATTGCTAAATATGGCTAGGAATCAATTATACTGACCCAAAATGAACAATAATATAAATCAGTAAGATGCAGTTCAAATTTATAGTACATTGCCGCCGCCTTTACAACTACTGTTCTGCTGCCCCCAGAACATAACCCTGTACCCAAGAGTAGCAGTATTCTTTATATAATATAAACATGCTAAATTTCAGGATTTAATATTGGTGTTGCTCAATTTTACAGACCCAAAATCTGCATTAAAATTAATCAGTATAAAAAAGCCCAAACATATAGTTAATTACTTCTGATTTTTAAACCAGTGCTTTGCTGCCCCAAGAGCAGCGTTAGCCTCTATATAAAGTGGTAATGCTAACCCTACAGACTAATCTTGTACATGTTTCAGTTTTCCTGCCCCAAGAGCAGCATTATGCTGTGTCTGAATTTCAAATGCTCATCTGAAACAGTCATTATGCCAATGGTTCAATTCTGCTGCTCCAAGAGCAGCAATACGCTGTATGTAGTCAGATATTCTTCAATTAAACAAACCTATGTGAATATATGATTTAATCCTCCTAACCCAAAATGCAACATTAATCATGATGATAATCAGGATGATAAAGGCGAAACTTACAGTACATTGGAAGCAGTTGTGTAACTCATAATTTAAAACAAAACCAAGTTCTGCTGCCCTAAGAGCAGCGTTATAGTACACCTATGTTATATTTAACAATTCAATGTGTGCATCAGTACTAATTGACATCACATTATAAATTACATTTGCTAAACTATTTATATATTTGAAAATCATATTTACTTTGCAAAATAGGAACAAACAAACAAAAAAAAAGAATTTTGCCCTATGGCCCGCTTGCAATACCTCTGCAGCCCACTTGGGGGGTGCGGCCCACAGGTTAAAAAACACTGTTATAGAGTCTTTTATGTCAATAGATCAATTCGTCTGCCCCCAGAGCAGCAAAAAACTATATATTAACGTTACAGTGGCTTATAACACAGCACGAGACACATTTCTACAATTCCTGTAAAGCAGTATAAAACTTTTCCATTCTCAAGTTGTGTTTGTATGACTTAATACACTACTACACATCCAAGTAAGCAAGAGTAAATATACCAAGCATGCTAGCTAAAGCCTGTTGAACACTGCTATTATCTGACTAACATTAACAACCCCTATGCAATTTTTATCCCTAATTTCATATAATTGTAGATTATATCAGACTGAATATTGTTTAATAGCTGACAAATGTCTAGCTGACCTTATCAAAACTACTTTAAACTATGGAGCTAATTAGCTAACCTAAGTATCTGAACTTGCTAGCTAGCAAGGTTAGCTGGCTCAGTAGCCTAATAATGCACACTATTATTTTAAGTTCATTTAATAAGGCATATCTGTTCCCAAAATAAACTCTTTAAAATAATAATAAAAAAAAATACTTAATTACTTTTGCTATTTTTTGGCTAGCTGACTATCGAAAATACTGTGCTAATCTTGCTAGCCAATTAGCCTGAAAATTCACACTACTGTTTCAAGTTAACTTAAAAAGCTCTTATTCAGTACATTAATATTATTTTAATAAAAATAAAAGCATCTTACCTTCAAAAACTGTGATTTTTCACTCCTCAAAGATGGCTGGATCCAACTGCCCGGTCTTTTTTTTCATTTAGCAGATCCTGCCTTTTCCCCCGCCTCTTCTTTAAATTGATTGGTTGTTTCTCTGAACCAATCAGTTTTCTTTCTGCCCTCAGAACCCTTTTGTGTAAGTAAAACTCCCATCTGCATAAAAAACAACTACAGGTATGAAAATGCGCTTTTATAATGCAAATTAAGTTCTAATTCAGAAATTCTTACAACCAAGTTGAGATGAAAAGAAGAGAAAGAAAAGAAGTCTCCTCTCCAGTTTATCATGAATTTTTTATTCCAGCGCCCCCCCACACTGGTTTTATCTCCCCTCAAACATACAAGTATATACTAGTATTTTAATTTTAATTATAACACCACTAATATAAGTATAAATATAATATAAAGACTGCAGTGCTGTCTGGTTAAGTGAATTTCTTTTTTTTTTTTTTTTTTTCAAAAATTTACATTTCCTTCATGTTTAAAGATAATGTCATTTATTACAGCTATTTTCCTAATAATATCTAGTTGTATATAGCTGTCCATACATTCCCTGTCTGGACTGAAGACACTTAATTTGCCTAAATATTGTGTTCATATTGTCTCATATTGCCATAATTCATTTGGTATGAGTATTACATATATGTAGTTATATATGTTAAATAAATATGGGATTTGTATTATCACATTTAGTTTTGTATATGTACATATGGGGAATATTCTAGGAACACCAGCTAACAACACCAACTAAACAGAATTGTTTAGTAGAACATTTTCTGAATGTTCTTAGAATGTTCAATCTACTAATTCTTTTTGATGTTCTTAGAATGTTCATAATGTTAGTATTTGTCTTGCTAGGAAGTGTTATAGGAGAAACATTTTAACATCTTTTTTTAATGCAAACCGTTATCATGTCATAGTTTTCCAGTAATTTTACAGCTTTACCTTGTTTTGGAAACTTTTCAGAACGTCACTAAATGTTCTTAGTGTTCTCTGTTAGCTGGGACATTTGTTGGTATATATAGGATTTCCAGGTAAGGTATAGAAAAACAAGAATGAATGTGCAGAAAAATACCCGGTATCCAACGTACATAGAAACAAGCACTATATATACAAACATCTAGAGCCCTGATCTTCGCCCAATTACGCCTCAGGATTTAAAAATCTCTGCATGAATCAGACACAGTTTCCCGCTTTGAGATCAGGAGCCATCTTCAGCTGCCGTACGCGAGCGTGACTCATGCCTTTTTACCAGCAAGAAATACTAGCAAGTTCCAGCAAGCAGGAAGGAAGTTGGAGCTTTTAGAGTGTCCAAAGGAAATGAATCACGAGCTGAGAGCTTTGCCCAGGTTTAGTTTCCTCTGCTGTGTGGGTTCCTCCCACTTACATACAACCACCACCCCCCCCCCTCATCCCCCCCTCATCCCCTCTTCCCCTCATCCCCCCATCATACCTCTCTCTTTCTCTTTCTTTTCCTTCCAGGATCGGATCAGCACAGCGGGGGGCTGCTGCTGGGAATGAATACCCGAGTGCCTTTCAAGATCTTAAAGGGCCCAAAGCATCGAAACCAGCCTGAAATTAGCCTGAAATTTTGTATATAGTGTACATTACATCCCATCCACTTTCTGAGATGTTCTACTTATCCACCAAATTCTGCATGATGACAAAAAGGGACATTATACTAGGGCAGGGGTCGGCAATTACAATCCATTACATGGTGAGCCACAAAAAATAAAAAAATGAAGTGTAATGGGATGGAGTGCTACAGACTAGTAGCTCTCCAGCCCAGAGGGTTGTTGAGCCCAACTGCAGAACAGTTGATCTCTAAAGTATATAAACGCACCGCTCCAGTGTCGTCAGGGTCGCAGTCCAATACACTACCGCTGCCCCAGCTAGTGAATTGAGACACGGCCGGGAAAAAACGTCCTTATAAGGAGATAGGGAGCTCAATAACAGGAAGAAAAACGAGAACAGGCAGAAACTAAAGTCATGCCGAGTGCGACAGAGAGAGACAGGGGAGGAATGTAAACAGAAACTCACCAGAGAAGCATTTTATTTTATTTTATTTCATTATTATGCATTATAGTTCAAACAACCACCTATTGCCGACCCCTGATCTAGGCTTTGAAATAAAATATCATCTTAAGTTTTTTACTCAAGTAAGAAAAAGTGTTTGACCCCTTACAGATTTCTTTTGTTTTGCATTTTTGTCATACTTACATTTTTCGCATTATCGAACAAACTTCAATATCAAACAAATATAACCTGACTAAAAGTAAAAAGTTCTTTTTAAATAATGATTTTATTTATTAAGGGAAAAAACTATTCAACTCCCTCCCTCTCATTATGTAACTGTGATAAATCACACTTTTTTTGAAAGTTGAGTTTAATTTCACTACTAACCACAACCAGGCCTGATTACTGCCAGACCTGTAAAATCAGCCATGATCTGAAGAAATTCAAAAACAGATCAGAAAACAAAGTTATTGATCAACGTGGAATATTGGTGAGTGGCCGGCTGACCAAAATTATTCCGAAAGGGCATGGACGACTCATCCAGGAGGTCACCAAAGAACCCAGAACAACATTTAAAGAGTTGCAGCTCTCACCCACCTCACACAATATACAGCTCTGAAAAAAATAAGAGTTTCTTTAATTTTACCAAATTGAAAACGTCTGGAATATAATCAAGAGGAAGATGGATGATCACAAACCATCAAACCAAACTAAACTGCTTGACTTTTTGCACTAGTGGCATAAAGTTATCCGAAATCAGTGTGTAAGACTGGTGGAGGAGAACATGATGCCAAGATGCACGAAAACTGTGATTAAAACCAGGGTTAATCCACCAAATATTGATTTCTAAACTCTTAAAACGTTCTTTGCATTATTTGAGGTCTGAAAGCTCTGCATGTTTTTTGTTATTTCAGCCATTTCTCATTTTCTGCAAATAAATGCTCTAAATGATAGTATTTTTATTTGGAATTTGGGAGAAATGTTGTCTGTAGTTTATAAAATAAAACAACAATGTTCATTTTACTCAAACATAAACCTATAAATAGATAGACATTCTCCAAAATGACCTGCAATAAACTCTTTTTAATTTAACACATTCAATGAAAGTTAAGAAGGTTATATCTCTCTCCAGTAAAGTTGCTGTTTTGGAGATATATATTTTTCATTGGACGGCAACGATTTATACATTTATATATTTATACTCAGTGAAAAGACCAATAGAAATGTTTCTAAATGACTTGGAGTAAAGTCGTTTTCCATTGACTTTTATTGAAAGATAAAAAGTTTTTTTCCTTCTCCTGTAAACTCAGCATTTATTTGCTACAATTGTTTTGCAATGCATTTAAAAGAAATGTTTTGGCGTGTTTTTCTCTGTACATTTATTCACAACCAATCAGATCTAAGGTCAGGTTTTAAAAGGCACAGCAATAAAAATGAGTTATTAGTTTCCTTAAAGTAAAGAAATGCTGGAAATGGACGTCAGTAGGAAAGTGACATAAATTACAACAGTTTTGGTTTCATACGCCCACACAGACGTTAGAACTGGACTTCACGGAAAGAGAAATGTCAGGCTGAAATGTTGCCTCAGCACTAAGCGTTGTGTAAGAAGTAGTTCCTGAGAAGCGTTTTTGGCTCAGCCCTGCTGGGAGATCTCGCAGCGGGTCCTCAGAAGTTGTTTCAAACAGAAACTAGCCAGAAGGACAGATGAGCCATCTCCTTTATTTCTCCTTCATCAGAGTGAATTTCCCCCCTCCGTCCCTCCTCCTCTCCCACCGTCTGCTCTCCTGACCTCAGCCCAAACACACCAGCCTCCCACGGAGCGCCGTTTACACCGTTTAAGCTCCTCACCTTCCCTAAAAACGTGGAGCAGACGAGACCGTCCCCTCCAGGCCTGGACGCTATTCAGAGACGGGGCTGGAGCTCCTGCCCACATGGCTTTACGGTTTATGGTTTATGATTCACTCCCAGGCAGTGAAGAACCTCGAGCAGCATTAAAGAAACACTGCTTTTTAGTGTATTTTACACAATCTCTATCTGCTGTACATGTAGCATCTCTGTTCTACACTGGTGAGTGGCCGGCTGACCGAAATTATTCCAAAAGGGCATGGACAACTCATCAAGGAGGTCACCAAAGAACCCAGAACCACATTTAAATAGTTACAGCTCTCACCTGCCTCACACAATATACAGAGATAAATGTTAGTAAAACATAATTTAAAGTTAATTTGGGTAACACTTTCTATGAATGTCATCTCTATAAGACTCTATAAACATATGCATAACACATTATAATGCATCCATAAGGCATTATAAACATGGCTTTACATATTTTTAAAACTCTATAATTCATCATAGGCATGTTTATTATGCATCATGAACTGTGATTATAATGCATTAATAGCTGTGTTTATAACATGTTATAAGTCAATACCAAGAAACTCAGTCCCAGCTTGCAGACTTGTATCATGACTAAAAAAGCTTCCAGCTTATAAACACACCCTAAATAATCCTATAAATATATTTTTAACCACTCATGAATTATACTGGTCTTGAATATAATATTAGTTATAGTCAATTATAATGTATTATAACAGGTCTTTGTGCACACTAAGGAAAGTGACATACTTTTTCATTGCAGGACTGGATTATTAACAACAGATATATACTATTTTAACATGTATATCACAATCATAGCTTATAATTGACTATAATCACAAGTCATAATGCTAAATAAACATGGCTACAGTGGGTTATGCATTTTTATATATATTTATAGCAATGTTTATGAATGCATTATAATATATTATGAATGTAGTTATAGAGTCTAATAAAGATGACATTCATAGAAAGTGTTACCGTAATTTGAATACAAGTCTAAAATATAACTTCTAAAATAGTAATACATTCAACATTAATTACATATTTAACTTTAGTTTTAGACCACATGTGTCAAACACAAGGCCCGCGGGCCAAATGTGGCCCGCCACGTCTTTTTATGTGGCCCGCGAGAGCTTGTAAGATCTTAGTGTCTATAATAAATAAGTCAGAAGCGTTCTTTGACCAAAAAATACATTTCCCACAATGCTTGTCGATTGTATTACCCGCAAAGTTACGGCTTACTGCCACTACACGGCAGTGTAGTCATTGATGTGGAAACCCTGCCGGAGGGAAGGTGTAACTTCGCGGGTGGAATTGAGACATATAAATGTTTATCCCATAATGTCCAGAAAAAGAGAAGTTGATGCAGACGGACGGCTGTGCTTCAAGGCGAAAGACCGGTATGCCTTTTGTGTTACGAAGAGTGTTACTGACCAAAATAAACGCTTTTTAGGAGAGATATAAGTTCTGTGTAAACATTTATAAGACAATAGCTGACAAAATCTGTTTTAATGACGTTAATAAACATCACTGTGACAGCGCTAGTCGCAGTTTCACCGCAGCAAAGTACGAGGACGTGAATCACTTATCTAACCAGCCTTTACTGATTTCTGCCCTCAATAACCCTTTCAATAACCTCTAATAGCCTTTAATAGTCTTCAGTAGCCTTCAACAGTCTAACCTTGCAGCCGTGGTGTGTCCACTAAACTCCGTAGTTATAAACATCCTGAGGTTAGCAGCGCGATAACTGACCTGTTTATAATGTAATCCCAGCAGTGACTCATGCTCTAAACGGCTGCTGTTAGCTGATTGGGCTGAAAGATGAACTGTAGAGAGCTGTATTATTCGGTTACAAAAATCTTTATTTCATACACAGAAGAACTTAAAAATTGTAAAAACGCTCCAGACTGGCTGAGCTGAGCCCAGTAGCCCGTGGCTGGGCTGTAGCTCTGACTCAGTAAAGACTGCGGACTTGTGGTGCTGCTGCTGCAGCTCCCACTAGTGGTTGGATGAGGAACTGCTAAATCTGAGGAAATGCTATGTTCTTAACAGCTCACAATTTTTGATTTTATATTTATTAAGCCTTATTTCAGTTAATAATTTCAAAGTTAATATAACTTGATGTCATTTCTATTCACTTGAATAGTTTGGTTCTTGATTGATGGAGTTTTTGGATTTCATGACATGACAAATTAAAAGGATTTATGTTAATAGAGCAACAAGCTAACATTTTTTCCATGCAACTGTAATATTTGATTGAATAAATAATATATTGAGAGTTATTTAACATTAAGGAGTAATTACATTCATTTACATATATTACATTTGGTTACATTTTATTACATTTATAAGTTACATCTGGCCCTCGGAGGACAGCCAATATGCCAATGTGGCCCTCGGCCAAAATGAGTTTGACACCCCTGTTTTAGACTATTGTCTAAAATATATGACCAAAATATATTTATTGCTGTTATTCTTCAACAAAACTAGACTAAAACTAGCAATAACCAAGTGACCAAAATTGTTCCAAAAGGGCATGGACAGCTCATCCAGGAGGTCACCAAAGAACCCAGAACAACATTTAAAGAGTTGCAGCTCTCACCTGCTTCACACAATATATGAGATCACTTAAAAATGATGATTTTTTTTTTTGCCAAATTGAAAACCTCTGGAATATAATCAAGAGGAAGATGGATGATCACAAGCCATCAAACCAAACTGAACTGCCCCCATTTTCACACCAGGAGTAAAGGTATAAAGTTATCCGAAAGCAGTGTGTAAAACTAGTGGAGGAGAACATGCCAAGATGCATGAAAACTGTGATTAAAAAACAGGGTTATTCCACCAAATACTGATTTCTGAACTCTGAATTCAATTTATTAATATGAATTTGTTTTCTTTGCGTTATTTGAGGTCTGAAAACGCTCTAACGGCTGTACCTGTAACATATCTGTTTTTGTGCTACCGATGTGCTCCTTTATAGCTACTGTAAGGCACTTATCATTTTATTATCAAATTCTAAGAAGAAAAAAATAAACAAATAGTAATATTAAAAAAAAAATTCTATGATGCAACATATTACACTTTTTTTTACTAATTAATAAAAATGTAACTATAATGTAAGAAGATGAGGCTGACAAAATGAGAAATATTTTTTATCAATTTATTTATTAGCAATTATCAGAATGTTAAAGATAAATAAATGCTAGATATATAATCATATAACTTTCATGTAATTTATTTTTAATTATTTTTAAACATCATTTTAAGGTATCTTTAAGATATTTTAGCAAAAAGTATTAAACATTAAAATATATGACTAAAACTGAAACGCATAGATTAGCTTTGGTTCTTTAAATTCATACAACATAAAACGTGACTAAAACTAATGCTATATAAGCTGTTATAATGTGACTAATAAAATTAAAGTACATTTTAGACAAATGACTAAGAATAAAACTTTTTTGTCATTAACTTTAACAATGAACATTTATTGGGATAATGATTCATTTATAAAAGGAATTTATCATTTTAAACCCCACATTGAGATCTAAAAGAGTATTATCTAATCTTAAGTTAACATTATTATTGCTCAGCTTTATAAATTGGATGCTAAGTCTTATGTAGCAGATCAAAATAAATTTCATCCCTTTAATTTAGCTTAGTCAATTGACTAAGACTGTCAATAACTTTCTAAAACATTTATTGGGATTTATTGAAACCTATGGGAATAATGACTTATTTATAAAGGAATTTTATCTTTTTTAACCCCACATTGGGACTAAAAAAGTATTATTTTTTTCTTTAGTTAACATCAATATCTTACAGCTGCAAAAAAACTATTCTACAGTTCTGGTTTAATTCCACTCTTCCCTTATTTCGTACTTGGATTTCCAATACTCTGTCAATTGCTATTCATGAACGATCATGCACTAGACTTCAGGGAGCTTCAGGTAAAACCATCAATATATGGTCAGATATTATTAACCAATTTAGATTTTTTTTGTAACAGGCTTTTTTCTTTGTAAACTACAATTATATATGTGTTTTGTGTTTGTTTGTTTGTTTGTTTTTCTTTCCCCTATACTGAATCTCAATTCAGCATAATTATGCTCTATTTTTCTGTGTATTTGGTCTTCATCTGTGTTTCACATTATCCACTGTACTGACCTGTCCCACTGTTCATCTCTTTCAATAAATAAAAAGTTGTTCACAAAAAAAGTTAACATCAGTCATATATAAATTTAATCTCTTTAATTTAGCTTAAGGTTAAAAAAAAACATTTTTTTAAACGTAAAGCTTGTTCTACTTGGCAGCAGCCGCTACTTACGAATGCATTTGTGGGCTGAGCTTAATTAAGTCATTTCTGAGATGTTTCCCCGCGCTTAGAAAAAGAACAGTAAAAGTTATAATTAATGCAGTTGGCAGTTCCTTTATTTGCCCATAAAATCTCACCAGATGTTCCAGATGTGGTGAATAGAGATTAGGCTAAAAAATTGTTGTCAGATTGCTTTAAGACACTTCCAGTCCATGCTGGGCTGCCTTGAATCCCTTTCTTTCTCTTTTTCTCTCTGTCTCTTTCTTTCTTTTCCAATTTTCTGTGTTTTCTCTCTCTCTCTCATTTCTTTTTTCTAGTTCTCCAACCTATAAACATGTATCCATAGACATCCTGCTGAGAGACGCCTGGGTTTAGGGATTAGAACCCCTTTCTTCTGCCTCTGCCTCCCAGCACTGCTGCACTTATCGTACCGCTGGAGCTCAGAGCCAGCAGTGATTTGGGTCCGGGCCAGGCTGGCCGGGGACACTCTGTGAAGTGTGTGTATGAGGTGGGCGAGGTGTGTGTGTGTGTGTGTGCGCACAGCAGGTTGCTGTCAGCTCCACTTATGCCACACAACGTGGTCCAGAACTGAGGAACATCCAAATGTGCAAATCACAGAGCGATCGGCGTGTTTGAATAAACTCAAACTCCATTGGGTTTAAACAATGCACCGGCAACTTCTGAACCAATCAACAGCTGTTGTTTAAATTTCATTTAAAAACGATGTATCAATGCTAATATTAGACTGAAAAAGCTTAATATTTGAGCAAAAAGTGTTTTAATAAAATTAAAACACTAATATTATATTAAACACAAATAATATTCATGCAAACATACTGGTTTTACATCACTTTTTTGACATAAGACAACATCTAAATGTTAGTAAAACATTACACTAACATGAAAGGAAATTTGTAGTCTAAAGGAGGAAAGTCTAAAACATAACTTCTAAAATAGTAAAAAATAAAAATCCAACTAGATATTTTAACTGTAGTTTTAGACTAACTGTCTATGACTAAATATATGACTTAAATATATTTATTGCTGTTATTCTTCAACTAAACTAGACTAAAACTAGTAATAATTAAGCTGATCAAATGTGACAAATTTTAGTCCAAAACTACAATCAAAACTAGATCTAATCATCTGTCAAATACTTTCTTTAAAGTGAGAAATTCTTGTTTTTCTTATTTTATGTTTTTATGTTTACTTGTATCTACATGTGATCTGCAATTTAAAAAACAAAAACATGCTTTTTTGCAAATATATACAATATTTGCACAGTATTGTATGTATATTAACTTAAAGTTTTATAGCTTTTAAAAATAATTTAGTTTTTAGTTCAATTATTTTTTTAATATTTGTATAAAGAACAGTGTCTTCTTGGAATAAAGGCTCCTTTAAAGGCCTTCAATTCATCACAACCAAAGCTCATGAATTCTTGAAGTCTTAAAAAATATAATCAAAAGAGTAAAAATAATTAAATATCAAACCTTTTTTATGCTATGAGACAGTATTCTGATAATGGCCTCGATATCTCAGATCAGATATATAAAATCTGCACAATAACCAAGGGCAGGTTCAGATATTGTACTGGCTTGTCTATTTATTACATTTTCAATCATCCCACAGTTTACCAAGCCGTAGAGCAGCAAATGGTTTCTTTCTAGGTACGTTTTCAGTATGATTCATTTGCATTGTGTCCTTTTGTGTGCTGCTTTCTTCCTCTTTCATCTTGAGTGAAGATCTTAAAATGTGTGAACAGTGTATGTGATATTCTTTAACCACAAGCAGAGACAGTTAATTAAAGAGAATGAATTAAGAAAATAAGGTATTTTGATCTGTAATAGAGCACCAGTCAATTGCAGATTGTGCAGTGTCAGTGTGTCTTTGGTATCATAAGCTATCATAAAATACACCATGTGTGGATCAAAACAAGCAAAAGGCATGTACTAATTCTCTTAATTAATCATGGGTGTGGTTAATTTTAGGCGTAACTTAAAATAAACCAATCAGTGTGCCAGTAGTCATTCCCTTTAAGAGGCAGGTGAGCTCTGACTTTGGCACGTTCGTTTCTTAACAGTGCGATGTCTCAGCAGAGACAGATACTGACCTGCTCGTTCACACTGTGAAGATACACCAGTAGCTCATTTAAGGGAACAGTAATGTTATTTTATTCTTTATTCTGTTTATTGTTGAGTTAAAAGCTGGGTTTGTGCTCTGCAGTGTGTCTGTGTGTGTGTGTGTGTGTGTGTGTGTGTGTAAGAAGTGTGGGTGTACAAGTGCTGGGAGCACCTATAGGAATGGACTCTGATGATTGACTGTTGTCCTGGTTTTAATCAGTCAGTGGAGCTCCTGTATTTTCCACCACCAAAATATATAGAAACACGCCAGAAATGTACCTGAACACACCTCACTTCCAGACCACCACAACCATCAGTGTAGATTTTTTACTGAACTCTGATGCTATGTTAACAGCACAGGGGCAAAAGGTGTGAAAATATACTGTTAATGAGGTGTAAGATAGCAAAGAGCCAGTCAAAAGTTTGGACACGCCTTCTCATTCGATATTTTTTCATTGTAAATGAATAGTGAAGTGATCCAGACTATGAAGGAACACATAAGAAATATTTTTGTAACTTAAACGTGTTAAACAAACCAAAATACTCTGTGAAGAAGCATTTAGGTGATCTTATCTGGAGAGCTGTTAACCTGTGGTTTCTGATGCTGGTAACCTTAATGAAGAACTTATGCTGGGCAGCAGAGGGAACTCTTGCTTTTTCTTTGCTGGAGTGGTCCTGATGAGAGCCAGTTTCATCATAATGTTTTTGATTGTCTTTGAGACCAATATAAATTGGTCAGTAGCTACCGAATGTTCTCTATATATATATTTTAGATCTGTAATACAAATCCATCCACTATACTGTGACTCTTTAAAAGGTCTTTGAAAGGTTCTATATTAAAACCACTGGTTCCTCTTGAATCTTAAATTGACTCTGCCTAGTTAGGTTTTCTGACCTAGTGGAAAAGCTTTTGTTAATGGCTCTATTTAGAACCATAGTGGACCAAAATATGGTTCAAATGTAACTAATTTAATGTATTTAACAAAAACAGTGTGGATAAACCACATTACTGACCACCTTTTTAAAATCACCAAGTTTCCATTTGCTGACCACTTCATGAGCTCCACCTTATTTTTGTCTCGCCTGGCAATGAACTTGTGCCGTCTTGCCCAGATTCAGCTCTACCTGTGATTTCCAGTCACAGGACTACACAACCCAGAATGCACCATTCAGTGACTCTCACGATCATGTGACTCCTTCAGGAAGTAATTTTACTGAGTACTAGCACCTGAGGAGACAAGTATAAAAGACTGCGCAGGACTCCAAAGCTCTGGTGCTGAGTGATGTTGATGAGTTAATAACATAAAGGCCGTTGATTCTCATTCAGTACTGTAAGTGGTTTAATTAACTTTATTTGTCTTGGAATAAATGATGTCTTTACATACTGATGTAGGACCAGCTCTTTCTATCTCAGAGATCTTCAAATCTGAATCATTGGTATTGAACTGATGTTTATCAGTATAACTGAGATATCTACCAGTGCTTACAAAAAAACATGACTAGAAACTGTCCAGAAACGAGTCCAGTTCCAGATTTGAAGGCCTCTGATCTATCAATGATCAGCCCAATATTTACCCAGGAAAAGTGACATCACAAAACAAGATAAAGAATTTCCTATAACACAAAACCCTTTTCTAATAATTCTAATCTCCTCTGAAGCCGTGGGACTGTGCAACACTGCCCTCATATCCACATCCTGGTTAAATTTTGCATAACTGTTTTATAACAGTTATAATTGTTTTATCCACTGCAGTGATTTTCATCTTCATTAAATAAATCCATGCAGTGGTTTGGGGTCAATTGCTTATCAACCGGAAACAGAGCCGCCTCCTCAAACGGCCAAACGAAGCACACCAAGTTTTACTCCACTGCCTCAGAAGAGGATTTACAAGGATTTACAGGCTTTTTTCTATAAAAAGCTGTGTTTTGCTTCTCTGGCGTAAATGGTTCCTAACTGGTTAAAGACTCAGAATTGGACCCTAGAAAAGAGCTATAAATGTAAAGTTGCTATTCATTCCCACAACATTTAAAAGATGTTTTAACTGCAGACAGGCAAGTCTACTATATGTACCCTATTCTTCAATAGTCATACCTTTGTAATGTATTGCGCAGCATGTGGTTGTGCACTGTCTTGTTAAAAAAAAATAGGAGCCCACTTAAAAAGTATGAGTTTCTTTGATTTTTCCAAATTGAAAACTTTTGGAATATAATCAAGAGGAAGATGGATGATCACAAGCCATCAAACCAAACTGAACTGCTTGATTTTTTTGCACCAGGAGTAAAGGCATAAAGTTATCCAAAAGCAGTGTGTAAGACTGGTGGAGGAGAACATGATGCCAAGATGCATAAAAACTGTGATTAAAAACCAGGGTTATTCCATGAAATATTGATTTCTGAACTCTTTTTTTGCATCCTTTGAGGTCTGAAAGCTCTGCATCTTTTTTGTTATTTCAGACATTTCTCATGCTCTAAATGGCATTATTTTTTGGAATTTGGGAGAAATGTTGTCTGTAGTTTATAAAATAAAACATCAATGTTAATTTTACTCAAACATAAACCTATAAATAGCAAAATCAGAGAAACTGATTCAGAAACCGAAATGCTCTCTTAATTTTTTCCAGAGCTGTATGTTGTATTTAAGGCAGCATATGTTGCTCTCACTGTAATTTTACATTATTATTATTACTGACACACATACCCATAACATGACAGGTGTATTTCCTTGAGGAACATTGATTTTAAAGCTTTTAATCATTTTATAACACAATCATACATTCTCCTGAAAATTTCAGGGTCCAAACCTGTGAACAGGTGTATGGAACAGGAGCTCCTGTATCTATGTTTAACTTCAGACAGTTGGGCAAAGTTTTCCTGAACCCAGGCCAAAGCAGGTCCAAATCCCACGGCTGTGCATGAATTAGCAGAGCCCCATTGAATACAACACACACACACACACACACAGAGTTATGTACAGAGCCATACTGAGAACATGCACTCACTTTTTCCCTCTCCCTAAACCTCTCACGCCCCTCTTCCCTCCCTTTCTCACTCTTTCTCTCAGCAGCAGAAGAGTGTGTGAGGTGTGTGTGTGTGTGTGTGTCTCCTTCATCACTGGGGCTCTGACGGCAGCAATGGCAGCAGTGTGGTCTCTGATTGGCCGAGGCCGTCCTGCGAGTGGGTGACTGACTCATCATAGGTGGGCTGGAGAGACGCTGACTCACTGAGAGAGAGAGAGAGAGAGAGAGAGAGAGAGAGAGAGAGAGAGAGAGAAAGAGAGAGAGCTATCACAGCTACATACGCACAGACACCCCCTCCCCATTATATCATAGCTGACATTTAGTTCTTGCCCTGTGATGCTTGTTTAAAATCAGATCCTGAACTCAGAGGCCACTGGGACACCGGCTACGTTAGTACTTCCTCTCACTGGCCACTTTATCAGAAACGTCTACCTTGTATGCCTACTTTGTATACCTACTTTGTGGCCACTTTATTAGAAACACCTACCATGTATGGCTAGTTTGTATACCTACTTTGTGGCCACTTTAATAGAAACACCTACCTTGTGTGGCTACTTTGTGGCCACTTTAATAGAAACACCTACCTTGTGTGGCTACTTCATGGCCACTTTATCAGAATCATCTACCTTGTATGGTTGCTTTGTGGCCACTTTATTAGAAACACCTACCTGTTATGCCTTCTTTGTGGCCACTTTATCAGAAACATCTTACCTTGTATGCTTACTTTGTATATCTAATTTGTGGCCACTTTATTAGAAACACCTACTGTTTATGCCTTCTTTGTGGCCACTTTATTAGAAACACCTACCTGTTATGCCTTCTTTGTGGCCACTTTATCAGAAACATCTTACCTTGTATGCTTACTTTGTATATCTAATTTGTGGCCACTTTATTAGAAACACCTACTGTTTATGCCTTCTTTGTGGCCACTTTATTAGAAACACCTACCTTCTATGGCTAATGTGTGGCCACTTTATTAGAAAAAACCTACCTTGTATGCCTTCTTTTTGGCCACTTTATTAGAAACGCCTTCCTTTCATGTCTTCTTTGTGGCCACTTTATTAGAAGCACCTATTTTGTATGGCTAATTTGTGGCCACTTTATCAGAAACACCTAACTTGTATGGCTACATTTTGGTCACTTTATCAGAAACACCCACTTTGTGCTTCTTTTCCCTGGCCACTTTATTAGAAACACCTTCCTTGTATGCTTACTTCGTGGCCGTTTTATCAGAAACACCTATCGTGTATGGCTACTTTGTGGACACTTTATTAGAAACACCTACTTCGTATGTCTACTTTGTGGCCACTTTATTAGAAACACCTACCTTGTATACCTACTTTGTGGCCACTTTATTAGAAACACCTACTTTGTGCTTCAATTCCCTGGCCACTTTTTTAGAAACGTCTTTCTTGTATGGCTTCTTTTTGGCCACTTTATCAGAAACACTTTCTTTCTATGCCTAGTTTGTAGCCACTTTATTAAAAAAAAACACCCACTTTAGAAACACCTGCTTTATGTTGATTGGCCACCTGCTATTAAGCCTCTTTATATGTTACACCTACCCTTGTATGTCAACTGATTGGCCACTTTATTAGAAACACAACTGTGCTTTAACCCACAGCCACTTTCATAGAAGTGACCTTGTATTTCCTTTCACTGGCCACTTTATTAGAAACACCTGTTTTGTATGTGTACCACATTGTACTTTTAACCACTCTGACAGATATTAAAATGAAATGATCATATCCGTTCTTAGTAAATTTTTTATTCATAGTTTTATTTGGGTCAGAGATGCCTGGTAACCCAAACAATAATTTGACTGACACTGTTATTAGAAGAATCCACTATTATTATAAGTGTAATAGTTGCACTATTATAAGTGTTGTGTCATTTCTTTGTTTGATTTCTTAAATAAAAAAAAAATTCCACAATTACCACAGATACCCCCTGAGCCACATGTATCATAACTCCTCATAACTCTGCTTTAATATTTAGTGTGTGAATCATATCCTCTCTGGTTATAAAGTCTGGAGAGAATAATGTTTTAATAAAGCCCAGTCTGGCTGCAATAGTGAGGGCTATAAGAAGCCGCCCGGGTGAACAGCACTTCCTGTCTGAGAGGAGGAATGGGTCAGAGGAAATACGGCTGAGTCACTGATGCTGATGGAGTTTACAGTCGGACGGGTTGCTAATTTGAAGTGGGATAAAGAAAGAGAGGACTTCTTCGTACAACTGTCCAGCCCCTATTCACTATATATATATAACTGCAAAAAATCCAGATGTAAATACAGTGGCTTGGAAAAGTATTCATGCCGCTTGAACCTTATAACAACACACATAAATGTATTTTATTGAGATTTTAAGTCATAGACAAACACAAAGTATTGCTTAATTGAAAAATGGAATGAAAATGATACATGGTTTTCAAAAAGTTTATCAAATAAAATTCTGAAAAGTGTGAGGTGGAAAGGTATTCATCCATGGTGTGTTCAGGATGATAAGCAGTGTTACTTTTCAGCCACACAAAGCACTTTGTATTTAGGCCAATACAACTCAATTCAACTTTGGTCTCATCTGAACACAGAACCTTCTTCCACAAGTTTGCTGTACAAACAGAACTTCTTATGTCTTTCTTTCAACAGTGGCTTTCTTATACTTAGACTTAGACTTCCTTTATTGTCATTCTTAATACACTCCTGTACGCAGAACGAAACTTCTTTCCATTGATTGAAAAATAAACAAATACAGCATGTAAGTAAAATACAAAGATATTTGAAAATTTAGCAACATAAATATTATATAATATAAGTATAGATATAAATATGTAAAGTGTGAAAAAGTAAATAACTAGTACTCAGTTTAGCATATGACTCATTTAGCAGTTTCCTTAAATTGACCAAGGTTTTAGGAGTTTAACAGTCTAATAGCTTGGGGGAAAAAACTGTTACAGAACCTGGTGGTCCTGCAACGCATACTCCTGTATCTTTTTCCAGAAGCCTGCAGGGAAAACAGACCATAGTGAGGATGTGAGGGGTCACTGATGATGTTGTGCGCTCGGGATATGCAGCGTACTAATGCAAGGTCCTGGATGGGGAGAAGAGAAGTCCCATGGGCGGGGCAGGTGGGCTCGTTTCATCCTGCGCAGGAAGTGCAGACGCTGCTGGGCCCTCTTGACCAGTGACATGGTGTTTACAGACCAGGTGAGGTTGTCTGAGATGTGCACCCCTAGGAACTTTACGCTGCTGACCACCTCCACAGCCATGGTGTTAATAAAGAGAGGAGTATGGCTGGGCTGGTTCTTCCTGAAGTCGATGATGATCGTCTTTGTTTTATCCTTATTTTATTCATCTAGCAAATCTTCCACAAAGGCCTTATTTGTGGAGTGCACGACTTATAGTTGTCCTGTCGACAGATTCTCCCACCTGAGCTGTGGATCTCTGCAGCTCCACCAGAGTGACCATTGGCCTCTTCGCTGCTTCTCTGACCAGTGCTCTTCTGGTGCTCTCGATCTGTCAGTTTGGGTGAGTGATGGCCATGTCTTGGTAGGTTTGCAGTTGTAGAATATATATATATATTTTTTTTTTGGATGATGGATTGTTGAATATTTACTATTTGGGATTCTTAAAGCTTGGGATATGTTTTTATAACCTAACCCTGCTTTAAACTTCTTCTCCACAACTTCATCTCTGACCTGTCTGGTGAGTTCTTTGATCTTCATGATGCTGTTTGTTCACTAGTGTTCTCTAACAAACCACTGAGGTCGATACAGAACAGGGGTTTATATATTTATACTGAGACTAAATTACACACAGCTGCACTGTATTAACTTATTCAGTAACTTCTGAAGGCATACAACTGCTCTGGATTTTATTTAGGGGGATTAAAGGTAAAGGGGGTGAATGCTTTTGCACATCACACTTCTCTAATTTATATTTTGTTAAAAAATGTTAAACAATGTATCATTTTTATTTCACTTCACTTTTTTTGTGCTACTTTGTGTTGGTTTATCACTTTAAATCTCTATAAAATACATTTACGTTTGTGGTTGTAAAATGACAAAATGTGAAAAAGTTTAAGGGGTGTGAATACTTTTGCAAGCCACTGTATATCAACTATAGTGATGAATTTTAAGGTTATTTTAGTACACAGATCATAGTGTATGATTGTGAGGTCAGAGCTGTGTGAGGTCTGTGGCTCTGGGGCAGCAGAAAGGGTTAAACTCATCTGTTTGTCATGCATTCTTTACCCATTCATCACTGGTCATTTTCTGACCGCAGGGCTGCAGTTAATCAGATATCATGCTGAACTGCTGGGTGATGCACTGTTCTCAGCAGAGCACTGACCCTGCTGCCAGGGTGCTCACAGGCCAGTGTGTGTCTGTGTGTGGTCTTTATCAGTGCCCATGCTAATTTGAGAATGACCACTAATCAATCAATCAACCTTTATTTTGAAGTACATTGAGGGTAACCCTCATTTTTAATGTAGCCAAGCATTTACAAATACAGGGATTGACATGACAAAGAAAATAATAACTAAATTTAACCATTTTAAAATAACAGTAAATAAAAGATAAAAATAGAATTAGTATTAAAAAAATAATAATAACTATATTAAAATGTGGTTTAATTGATACAAAATTAAGATAAAAAAAACAGTTAAAATTAAGCTAAAACTAACTTACAGAATACAATAAAAAATACAAATAACTATATAAATAAACTATAAAATAAAAACAATAATAATAATATAAATAATAATGGTATTTTTTTATAACTTAAAAAGCAATATTACTAAACTATTTAAACAAAACAAATATGTAAGGAAAGACATAAAAAGGAAATAAAGAACTAATAAAGAGTAGAATTAAAATAATAATAATAATAATAAGTTAAGGTAAAAAAAAGTACTGATAAAGCTTACCTATATTAAAGCTTAACTAATAAAGGGGTAAAGAAGGATGGCTAATAAACAAAAAGCTGTCCCCTCCAAAATATTGGAACAAGTATTCAGAAGGTGCCTCCTTCTAAATATGTGTCAGATCTAGATGTAAATATCTGGAAATAAAATGTTCTTTTTTTGTTTTTTTAAATATATAGATTTTAATGTCAAATAATCTACAATGTAAAACATTTTTAAATGATAAAAAACCTCTGAATTTGACTAGTATTGTATTTAGTGTCATAAATCATTATTTAGCATGTTTCGACTGCCGGAGCCCTGAGAGAGCACAGTTGGCCTTGTTCTCTTGGAGTGGATAGATGGCACTCTTTCTCCTAATCACTCCAAAGGGTGATGTTGATCAGCATGAGGCATCTGTGAGCTGATGTATCGGAACTGAGTCGCTGCACTTTACTCCGAGTGTGCTGTGATGCTACTCGGAAAGGTCTGACTTTACATGAGTGGTTTGGGTATTTGGGCATGTAAATGGTAAGAAAATGGGAAAAAAAATTTAATAAAATTATTTAGCTTGTTCATGTGCTTTGGTATTTAGCATAATTATTTTGTATTAGTTTTAGTATTTGTTTTGTTAGCATCATTTGTTAGTCATTTTTGGTTTCCCTCATAACTTTCCTTTCCAGTCTGGTTATTCATCACACCAATTAAAGGTGAATTAAGGCCAATTAGGCCGTCTTTGTTCTCAATTCTCTGTAGTAGAAGTCTGGAGTAATGTCTCAGTAGATGGAACAGGTCCAGAATCAGCACTAAAGTGGAAGCTCTTCCTGTAACATGGCCTCGGAGCTTTAGGAAACGTTACTGAGTCATCAGTGTTGGTAGACATGGCCGCCGGGCGCTGACCTGGGGCCGGGTTTAACTCTGCTTTAACTGCAGCAGTCGGTGAGTCTGGGTGTGCTGTAAACTGGTCCCGGAGCAGTGTTTGGACGGGGAGGCCTGCCAGCAGCTGATTCAGAGGCTTGGCCATGTGAGGAATGTTAGAAATGTGTGCGGTTAGCCGCTGTGTGGAGACATTAATAGCCCAGTGGCTTCTGTTTATACACAGGAGGGAGCCGGCGAGAGATGACTACAGAGTTATGAATGGCTGTGTGAGTGAGTGAGTCCACTGTTTGGAGTGAGTCAAACTTCCTCGGCTCGTCGGTGGAGAGCACGCCGCTGTCCATCAGGAACACAAATAACGTCCCCATACGAAACACTCGTGACCTACAGTACTGTGCAAATGTTTTAGGCACCTGTGGGAATTTTAGTAAAGAAAAAAGCTTCTTATCTGTGAAGTAAGAGTTTATTAGCTCAGTAAAACACTAAATACAGCATTACAATAAATACAAACAGCAATTTTACAGAGCTTTTACAGCTTAAAACATCTCCTAATCTCGCCTCATCTGAGTTTAATAGAGTTATTTCTAGTTCTCATCATATTAATCAAAACCTGGTTTGGTAAATTTGGTAAATTTACCTGATTGGTAAATCAGGTGAGCTGCTGACGGAACTGAACATTTACTGTACAGGCTAAAAGTTTGAACACACCTTCACATTCAATGCGTTTTCTTTATTTCATGACTGAAATTTACATTGTAGATTCTCACTGAAGCATCAAAACTATGAATGAACACATGTGGAGTTTTATGTACTTAACAAAAAATGAGCTGAACCTCCACAGTCACCGGACCTGAACCCAATCCAGATTTTTGGGGTGAGCTGGAGCACAGAGTGAAGAAGACAAAGGAGCAACAAGTGCTAATAAACACCTCTGGGAACTCCTTCTCCTTCTAGACTGTTGGAAAACAGTTACCATTTCAGGTGGCCACCTCTTGAAGCTCATTGAGAGAATGATGCCGAGAGTGTGCAAAGCAGTAATCAGAGCAAAGGAAACTAATTCTAGGAAATAAACTAGAATATAAAACATGTTTTTCAGTTATTTTACCTTTTTTGTTAAGTACAAAAAACTTCACGTGTTCATTCATAGTTTTGATGCCTTCAGTGAGAATCTACAGTGTAAATAGTCATGAAAATAAAGAAAACGCACTGAAAAAGAGAAGGTGTGTCCAAACTTTGGGCCCATACTGTACACATGCTGGCTGAGGAGCATCCAGGAGAAATCTGGAATCTCTACACTTTGTTCTTAAGCTCGGCTCACAGGATATAACATACTTTAGTTAAAATGAGAATTCCTTGTTCATTTTACTGTATGTACGTTTATTATGTGCATCTGTTCAAATCATATGTGGTGCTTTTTTCAGGTAAAAACACTCATATTGCTGGGATAAATGGATTAATGTAATTTGCTTTGGTGCCTAAAACTTTTGCACAGTACTGTACATGAACTATAGCCAATAGAACAGAAGCAAACAATGACTTGTCCTGTATACAGGATACAGGTTAAGGTGATTAAAAACCCATTTTTGTCTGCAGTAAAATACGTTATTTACATAAAAAAAAATATTAAGGGCTTTGAAATCTCCTACAGGACACTTGGGCTTGACGCTGCCTGTTCACTCTCTACTCCACTTAATAATTTCAGTAATCAGTAACAGGAATGAACCCAAATTCTGCATGTTTAATTATAGACTTAAAAAACTAGACAAACATAAAGAAACTAAAGGTTTGGAGGACATACACTGTTTGTTTTTATTCAATATATTTTGACATTATATCATATTTGGGCAGAACTCAGACAAGCGCAGATGTAAAATCAAAGCTTTAATAACAAAAGTAGTAATACGGAGAGTAGTCAGGATAAACAGGGTCAATACCAGTGAACAAGAGCCAACAGGAGTCGGGGTACACAGAAAACAGGGAATACATGAGGTGCTAGTACTCAGGCGATCTACTTCCTGAAGGCGTCACATGATCGTGAGTGTCACTGAACGGTGCTGGGTAGTGTAGTCTTGTGACTGGAAATCGCAGGTTTACTTCAATATTTTTTTCTATTTTATATTATACAGTTATGCTTTTCAGTAATGTTCCTTATCAATCATGAAAGCTTTTAAAATCCTCAAGTGGTGTAATGTCATTTAGTGGTGTAATGTCAGGCAGACCATTGACAAAAACCCTGGCCTGTTCAGGGGTTAACTATACCTATAGGTTAAGTTAAGTTTATCAGCTCCAGAGAGTCCTATTCTATTGGTAATAGTTTCCTCTCTACAGGAACTAGACAAGCTGTGTTTGTGCAATTGCACGTCTAGAGGTGTCAGCATTAGGTGCAAATTAAAGTAGCTGTATGCATTCATTAGAAATGTGTCAACAAATATTTGCATACATAGTGTATTTAGTTCTATAAACAGTATACATATATTTATATTCATCCATGTTATGAGACAGTTTGTGAGAGAGAGAAAGAACAGGGGGAGAGCACGAGAAGAAAAAAGGTAGGTGAAAAATGGGAGACAGAATACAGACTATGTGAAAAAGAAGAGCAAAAAGATAGATAGATAGATAGATAGATAGATAGATAGATAGATAGATAGATAGATAGGTAGATAGATAGATAGATAGATAGATAGATAGATAGATAGATAGATAGATAGATAGATAGATAGATAGATAGATAGATAGACAGACAGGTTGTATGAGGGTGAAAGACTGATTAAAAGGAAGATAAATAAAGAAACTGACAGAGAAAAAGAAAGTAATGAAAAAAGCGAGACTTACTGAGCAGAAGAAAGACACATAGAGAGAAAGAGAGTAAAGATAGTAAAGAAATAGATAAAGACTGAAATGAAGAAGAACAAAGAGAGAGAAAGTGTGTGTGGAAGAAGGAGAGGGAGAGAAGTGTAGAAAGTAAGCGAAAGAGAGAGGTGGGAGAGTGGGAGACAGGACAGATTGTGTGAAAGAGATTGACGCAAACCAGAAAACTGAAAAGCAGAGAAAAAAGAAAAGAAAGATAGAGAGACTGAGTAAAGAGATGTAGATATTGTAGAAGTTATTCAGAAATAGATAGAGAAAAAATGAGAGATAGACTGAGAAAGTGAGGCTGAGAGAGGGATATGGAATAAGACAGAGAAGAAGATGCAGGAATAAAGGAGAGAAAGAATGAGAGAGAAAGTGAGAGAGAGTGAGAGAGAGAGTGAAAACAAGTGAGAGAGAGAGAGAGAGATGAATGAAAGACTGGTAGAGAGGTGGTGTGTAAGATAAAAAAGAGAGTGTGAGAGAGGCAGAATGAGAGAGAGAGCGAGAGATACAAAGAGAATAAGAAAAAGAGAGAGATAGAATGTGAGAGGGAGTGTAAGACTGATTGTGAGACAAAAAATGAGAGAGAGAAAAAGAGACACAGAATGGGAGAGAAAAAAGAAGACAGAGAGCAAGAGAGAAAGAGACAAAATGAGATAGAAAGAGCAATTAAAAGAATAAGTAAAGAATGAGAGAAAAAGTGTGAGACTGATTGTGAGAGGGAGACAGATGAGAGAATTGTGAGAGAAAGACAATGACTAGAGTGAAAGGAAGAGACAAAATGAGAAATAAAGTGAAAGAGAGAGAGACAGACAGAATGAGGGAGAGCGAAAGATAGAAAGAGAATAAGAGAAAGAGAGAGAAAGAATGTGAGAAAGTGTGAGACTGATTGTGAGAGACAAAATGAGAGAAAAAGACCAAGAGAGGCAGAATGAGAGAGAAAGAGTGAGAGAAAAAAAGGAGAAAGAGAAAGAACAGAAGAGAGAAGGACACAAAATGAGATAGAAAGAGCAATAAATAGACTAAGGAAGGAATGAAAGAAAAAGTGTGAGACTGTGAGAGAGGGAGACAGATGAGAGAGTGATAGAGAAATTAAAAGAAAGGATGAATGTGAGAAAGAAAGAGAAGAAGAGAGAAATGTATTAAATAAATAAATCTAATAAAATTAAAGATTAGACTAAGAGGTAGAGACAATTGAGAGAAAGAATAAGAGAGACTGGCTGAGAGAAAAAAGAAAGAGAGTGTGAAAGAGGGATAGATGGAGAGATAGAGAGAATAAAGACTGGTAGAGAGGTGGTGGTTGTGTGTTTGGGGGTGAGGGTTATTTACTCTGAGCTGATTGACGTACTCTCGGGCCGTGACTCAGTGAGTGGATGGAAGACGTGAAAGTTCACGATGAGCAGAGTGTGGATGGGGGGCAGAGGGGGCGGGGCAAACCTGCCTCCTACCCCACAGCATATGGACTGGCATCTGTACCCGTGTGTCACTCCACTCGTCACGGCAACCGCCATGGAAACTGCCTCCACACACGCTGTCGGCTGCTCCATCTCCCTCACCTTACCCTCGTCATCCACCTCACCGGGAGAGAGAGAGGACAGAGGGTTCAGTACTAAATCCCATTTATCTAAATAAACATATATAACACACAACCACCCAACACATTCACAGACCCCACCCCCTCAAAGCATGCTGGGAGCTCCCTGATGGAGCTCTAAACTGCACCATATTCAATAAAAATAAGAGCCCTATTTTAGCGATCCATAGTGCACCACTCAATTATGCACTGTGCAGCTTGATTTAGGTCAATGTTTCAGGGTATCTTTGCTATCGTAACAATGGGAAAAGTACACCTGTACTAGTAGGCATGTACTCATTCTTTAAATTTATCATGGGAGAGCTTAATTTTGGGCGTAACCTAAAATAAACCAATCAGTGTGCCAGTCGTCATTCTCTTTAAGAACCAGGTGAGCTCTGACTTTGGCACGTTCGTATCTTAACAGCGCGTCGTTTTGGTGTTTCTCAGCATAGGATACTGACCTGCATGTTATTTTTTTTCTTTATTCTGTTTATCGTTAACGTAAAAGCTGGCGCTCCTGCATGGCTAGGATAGGTAAGGTAATATAGGATTGGGCGGCTGACTGTTGACTGTTGTCAGGGTTTTAATCAGTCAGTGGCGCACCTGTATTTCCTTCCACAAAGATAGAGACACACCAGAAATGTACCTGAACACACCTCACTTCCAGACCACCACACCCACCCAACACATTTATAGACCCCACCCCCTCAAAGCATGCTGGGAGCTCCTTGATTGAGCTCTAAACTACACCATATTCATCACTGTGTACTAAGAATACTAAGGGCCCTATTTTAGAGAATTATAGCACTCAATTGTGCACCGTGCAGCTGGATTTAGGGCAGTGTTTCGGTGTATCTTTGCTATCGTAACGACGGGAAAAGTACACCTGTACTAGTAGGCATATACTAATTCTCTAAATTAATCATAATTAATCATAATTAACTAAATAAACCAATCTGTGTGCCGGACATCATTCTCTTTAAGAACCAGGCAAGCTCTGACTTTGGCACGTTCATATCTTAACAGTGCAGCACTTTTGCACGTCTTCACGTGTTCACGCTTTGAAGGTACACCAGCAGCTCAATTAAGAGAACAGCAGTGTTATTTTATTCTTTACTCTGTTTAATGTTGATGTGAAAGCTGGAGCTCCTGCATGTCTAAGACAGCTAAGGTAATATAAGATTGGGTGGCTGACTGTTGACTGTTGTCAGAGTTTTAATCAGTCAGTGGTGCACCTGTATTTCCCTCCACAGAGATAGAGACACACCAGAAATGTACCTGAACACACCTCACTTCCAGACCACCACACCCATCAGTGTAGATTTATTCCTAAACTACAATGCTATATTAATGGTACAGGAAAAAGACGTGTAAATTGACTGTTGACGGGGTTTTAGATTGCGAAGAGCACCACGACACGCCTTACGCAGGGTGTACGATTGGGTCTTAAGTCTCAGTCAGTATGAATTCCGAATCAACCACATAAAACAACCACATTTGAATCACATTTCAATAAAAAATTCTAAAAATAATACACTAAAGACTGTTGCATGCAGTAGAAGACGAGAAAGACATGGGTAGAAGACGTGAAAACAGTGTGCAGCTGGATTTAGGGCATGTCGGTGTGTCTTTGCTATCGTAACAATGGGAAAAGTACACCTGTACTAGTAGGCATGTACTAATTCTCTTAATTAATGATATGTGAGTTTAATTTTGGGCGTAACATAAAATAAACTAATCAGTGTGCCAGTCGTTATTCTCTTTAAGAGGCAGGTGAGCTCTGACTTTGGCGCATTTGTATTTTAACAGCGCTGTGCTTTTGTGTGTCTCAGAGGAGGATACTGACCTGCTCATTCACACTGTGAAGATACACCAGCAGAAGTCAAAAGAGGCTTCATATCATGTAAAATTAATAAGAAAACAGGTTATTGGAAGTTAGGCCATAAAACAACCACATTTGGTTCCAATAAAAAATATTTTAAAATAACACACCTGTTACATGTAGTTAAAAAGCATAAACTGATTTCTTAGCCCTTACTGACATAAATAAATAATAATTAATATAAAACAGCAACCTTAAAGCAAAGCTGAAGCTGAATTAGTGCTGATGGTTTCCTAAAGACTAAACTAAAGATAAAAAATATATCAAAAACCACACCGGTAATTTTGGTTCCAAACTGATTGAAGTCAAAAGAAGCTTCATATCATGTAAAATTAATAAGAAAATAGGTAATTGAAAGTTATGCCATAAAACAACCACATTTGGTTCCAATAATAAATATTTAAAAATAACAGTTAGAGACGTGAAAGACGTGGGCAAAAGACTGTTGTTTGGGGTGTAAGATTGCAAATAAAATCGTGACAAGTCTTACACAGGGTGTACAATAGGGCCTTAAGTCTAAATCAGTATGAATTAAACTGATTTTTTAGCCCTTACTAATATAGTAAATAAAAATGAATATAAATAATTGATTGTGGTGACGGACAGTTTTGGTGGAAACAGGAGAGTTGAGGAGCACATTGAATTCTGCGTGATTTGATCAGCCGTGGTTTAATGTTTTTTGGATACAATCCGGGTTAGCACCCGAACATCCCTTTCAGATAGCTTCCTCTTACAGCGTCCACAGTTAATCCTGTTGGATGTGGTTGGTTCTACTTGATGGTATGCTGACATTACCCTGGATACCGTGGCTCTTGATACATCACAAAGACTTGCTGTCTTGGTCACAGATGCTCCAGCAAGACGTGCACCAACAATTTGTCCTCTTTTGAACTCTGGTATATCACCCATAATGTTGTGTGCATTGCAATATTTTGAGCAGAACTGTGCTCTTACCCTGCTAATTGAACCTTCACACTCTGCTCTTACTGGTGCAATTGGCAATTAATGAAGATTGGCCACCAGGCTGCTCCAATTTAGCCATGAAACCTCCCACACTAAAATGACAGGTGTTTCAGTTTCATTGTCCAACCTTTGAGCATCAACAGCAACCTCAAAGCAAAGCTGAAGCTGAATAAGTGTGTAGGACAGGGTCTTAAGTCTCAATCAGTATGAATTCCAAATAACTTGTATGTATTTAGGATCAGTATACACTCACAGATCAAGCATGAACTGATTTTTTAAGCCCTTACACAAAAGTGACAGGCTGGCGGCCGCCTGAGACTACGTCCTTAAATCAGTGTGTCCTCTCCGGCCCCCCGGCTAGCTCTGACATTTAAACCAAGGTAGCGCTGCAGCTCCACGCGAGTGCTGGAGAATGTCAGAACTGCGAGCTGCACGCTGGAAGATCATCTCCTTTGACATTTCACCAGCCGGAGCAGGGCCGTCAGATAGGTTACCACCGTAATTGCCCTCCACGTGTAGCGAGGGGGGCAAAGGGAACGGTTTCGGACAAGGGTCGGCATCAACACGACACTGCCGGCATCTCCACCCTGAGCCAAGGTCACCCCACACCAGTCGCACCTTGCTAGGTCCACATTAGCATGATGTGAAGGCTAGGGGAAGCAGCGCTAGCTCTGCAGCAGCAGCAGCAGCAGCAGCAGCGCTCCCATAATGCAGCATGCAGGCGTGCCGTATGAGCCCTAAAGGCTTCATTATTTGCATTAACCTTTTGCTTTAAATTTGGAGCCGTGGTGCTATTTTGTCTCTGGCCCCGCAGGGTTGGGTTATCATGAAAAAAAAAAAGAAGAGGAAAATAAACTGATTGCATAAAAGCGCTCGCAGGCCCCGTTTTGTTCTGGAAGCTGGAGAGTCATTTTTTATGTTATAATTATAATATAAAACAGCAACCTCAAAGCAAAGCTGAAGCTGAATAAGTGCTGATGGTTTCTCAGACTAAAAAACAAAAAGAATATCAAAAACTACACCAGTAAAGCTTTTGGAGGGGTGCAAATGGATCCAATTTTGGTTCCAAACTGATAGAAGTCAGAAATAGCTTATCATATATCATGTAAAATTATGGTAAAATTATGGCAAAAAACAATTCTGCCATAAAATAACCAAGTAAACCGGCTGCCTTAAAAAAGTTAAGAAAACTCAACTTATCCGGTCCTACAGAATAAGAAAAATTTAGTTGTAATAACTCGATGTTTAAGTTATGCTAACTTAAGTTTTTAAGAAAGAGAATAAGAGAAAGAGAGACATAGAATGCGAGAGAGGGAGTGTGAGACTGATTCTGAGAGACAAAATGAGAGAGAAAAAGAGAGAGACAGAATAAGAAAGAGAAAAAAGAAGAGAGAGAGCAAGAGAGAAAGATACAAAATCAGATAGAAAGAGCAATAAATATAATAAGAAAAGAATAAGAGAAAAAGTGTGAAACTGGTTGTGAGAGGGAGACAGATGAGAGAATTGTGAGAGAGAGACAGATGAATAAAAGTGAGAAGAGAGAGAGAGAGGATGAATGTGAGGAAGAGAGAGGGAGAGAGATTGATTAAATGAATAAATAAAATAAAGACAATGACTAGAGTGAAAGGGAGAGACAAAATGAGAGATAAAGTGAAAGAGAGAGAGACAGAATGAGGGAGAGCGAAAGATAGAAAGAGAATAAGAGTAAGAGAGAGAAATAATGTGAGAAAGTGTGAGACTGATTGTGAGAGATAAAAAATGAGAGAAAAAGAAAGAGACAGAATGAGAGAAAGAGAGAGTGAGAGAAAAAAACAACCTCAAAGCAAAGCTGAAGCTGAATAAGTGCTGATGGTTTCTCAGACTAAAAACAAAAAGAATATCAAAAACTACACCAGTAAAGCTTTTGGAGGGATGCAAATGGATCCAATTTTGGTTCCAAGCTGATAGAAGTAAAAAATAGCTTATCATATATCATGTAAAATTACGGCAAAATTATGGCAAAAAAAAAGTATGCCATAAAACAACCAAGTAAACCGGCTGCCTTAAAAAAGTTAAGAAAACTCAACTTATCTGGTCCTACAGTATAAGAAAATTTTAGTTGTTATGCTAACTTGAGTTTTCATTACCCATTACTTAACTTTTTTAAGGCAACTGGTTTCCTCAAATTTTTAAGTACATTCAACTTATCCGGGCTTACAGTGTAACATATTTTGAGAAGGGGCACATCATTGGACTGAGAGAAACAAGAGACTTGAACTTTACTATCTTTAGTGATTTTAAATCCAGGTTCTGTTTGATCTGCAGACAGTTGGGTTTGAGTTTGGAGGCTGTTAGGATGACGATCTGTGGAGCCATTCTCATATCATCATGCAACAGTCAGTCACCCCTAGTAGTGATACGAGGGACACTAACAGCTCAGCAGTATGTGCAGGACATCCTGTGGCCTCATGTGTGTTGTAGCATCTCATGACAGGACTTCCAACTGGCACAATTCAGCAGGATAATGCTCGTCCACACACTGCAAGGGTTTCTCAAGAATGTCTCCACCAGATTCCAACACTTCCAGTTGGGACCAATTTTTTAATCCTGTTCCCGTTCCCGCCCACTGCTGCCAGCTCCAGCTCACTCCCTTCCACATCTGCTTCAGCTCACAGTACCACATTCTTCACAAATAATCATTTTATGATGTAAATAACATAGTGAGTGGACATCAGTCCATGTATCATTTTATTTCTAAGCAAGTACTAAACTATTGCCACTATTTATTTTATCTTAATATATATTTTAGCACCTCTTGCTTAGATTAGACAGCTTTGCACATATTGGCTGGATTTTCTCAGTCAGCTTTATGAAGTAGAGTCGCCTGGAATTCAGGCTTTCAGTTAACAGCTGTGTTGAACTCATCAAGAGTTAATTACTTGAATTTCTTGTCTCTTAATAAAGTGTTTGAGAGCATCAGTTGTAAAGTAGTGAAGAGGTAGAGTTACAGGTATACAGTGAATAATAGCTCTATTTGAGTAATGTTCTAATCCATATTATGGCAACTAAATAAACTAAACCATATTATTCTCAACTAAATAAGGAAAAGATATACTTATGAATTTGAAAAAATGAAGATCAGTCAATCCAAACAATTAAACAAAATGAATTAATTTTAAAAGTATCCTCAAATGCAGTCTCAAAGACCATCAAAAAGGTTATGATGAAACTGGCTCTCATCAGGAAAGAAAGAGCAAGAGTTTCCTCTGTTGTACAGGATAAGTTTATCAGAGTTACCAGCCTCAGAAACTACAAGTTAACAGCTCCCCAGATACAGTAAGAGCATATAAATGCTTCTTCACTGAGTATTTTTTTGGTTTGTTTAACACTTTTACGTTACTACATGATTCCTTATGTGTTCCTTCATAGTCTGGATGACATCAAACAAGTCCATATGTCTTCATCTATTTTCTTTCACTGTATTCAGCCCACAGACAACTCTTCTCCCTTGTTTTTGGAAGAACTCACTGTGTGTTCCTCCTGGTAAAAGACCTTGTAATTGGTGAATGTGTATCGATGATCAGCTGTCTATAGTGCAAACCACAAAGTACTGAGTACACTGATCTGATCACCATTAAAGATTATGTATGGTGTGAATCTGGCATTAGGAACACTGCTCTGAAAGATACTATAGAATATAAATGTGTGTGGGGCCTCCTACATTGACTGTGGCTGTAGGGATGGTGGTGGAAAATGAATCAGGCATTGGCGTAGGAACCGGGGTGGGGACATGTCCACCCAATATCAAAAACAGGTGGATTTGTCCCCCCCAAAAATGATACCGCAGGACTGGGGCGTCGCCAGGAGAGAATCCGCCTCTCATTAAAAAGAGCCAATCAGCTTGCTGGCTCTGCGGAGCGCCCCCAGTTTCGTTTAGTTCAGTTTATCTTTGTGTGTAATTATGCCTAGTGTGTGTATTGTGGTGGAAAATAAAGATTAGTGACAGAACAAACACGAACAATCTGAGTCTGGATCAAGTGAGTAGCAATTATTTAATTGGAGAAAAGACAGAATAAATTTCAAAGCATGTGTTCAAGTCTCTCCCCCTGTACAGCCAACATCTCAGGGTATTTGAACCTTTTTAGGTCCCCTCAGGCCATTGCCTTACATGGTAAAAAAGCATTGCCTTATTTGGTAAAAAGCATTGCCTTATATGGTAAAAAATCCACGTATCCTGGTATATTACCTGGCCAGTCTTGACCAGTCGGTCGGTGCATTCCTACAGCCTGGGGCCAGGGTGAAGCTTACACTTTAGTGACACGTAGCTTCCAGAACCTTCCAGTACACTGGTCAGTAACTTGTGCCACATATGTTTTATGGTTGATGCCTCAGGGATGTGATCGTGTGGTCACCTGTCCTGCACTCCCATGTGAGCCACGTACGCACATTCTAATCTCTGCAGCTTGTCAGTATCTTCAGTCAAAATTACGTACATGATTTAGGAATAATTTACCCTCCTTATTGATTATGAATCACCTTTAATAAATACATTTCCATCACAGTATATATAGACGCCACACCTGGATCCAGGTGCAACGTCTTGTCTGTTTTACACTTGCAATTCGAAGCGCTCTGTATTTTCCTCTGATTACCTGTTTTTTTGACATTTGCTTGTAGTTACTGCTATGATTTTGGATATCCCTTGCCTGCTTTGTTTGCCTGGACTTTTACTGTTTGTTTGTTAAATGAATCTGCATTTGGATCCTCCTCCGTGGTCTTCTGTGACAGCTAGAAGCTGGATGTGGTGGATAGCCAGAATTTAGTACAATACTTTATGTTGGTAGTTTAAAGCAGTTTCTTAACCCCGATCACTGCCATAAAATTGTGTGTTTTTCACCAGATCCATCTGATCAGCTAATAAACAATAATTTATAGAGTTTACCTGTTAAAATCCCTTAGCCCCTTAGATTTACTAATGGAATATATCTGAGTCTTTAGTAAAAGCTCATGATAGTAACAGACTAGGAGGGTTTGGGTTATCTAACGTTTATATTAACTTCTGCCAAAAATCTCTACGAAACATAAGGTTACATTCTTTTAAGTAAAAGACCACCGTCATAAGAAGTACTTTTAGTCGAAAAAAACAAAGGACCCAACGCTTGTGAGTTAAAAAAAAGAGTGGCGTAAATTTAAATACACAAATGTATAATGTATAGAATTGACATGCCATTACATAATAATAATAATAATAATAATAATAACAATAATAATAGTCATCATATCCGTTATATTATTTTAAGCATTAGGTGATACCTCATCAGTTTTTTTATATATATATATATGTATTTAATTCAGACATTGCACGCATATCTTTTTTTAACAACAGTAAATGTAAAGTGGAGTAACATGTTTAGGTTGTAAAGTAACTTTACTTAGATGTAACTAATAATAAACAGAAGTACAAAAAAAAATAATTTGTGATTAAAAGTAATTCCACAAATGTTGTTCTAAGACACTATAAGGTCCCCCCCAATATCAAACCCACTCCTACGCCCTTGGAATCAGGTAACAAATCGGGTGTACATGAGTCAAAGGCTGTAGCATGTAGCATATTGTGAAGTGAAAAGGCACAGTTTAGTCAGTAATTTGCAAAAATTAGCCATTGATGGCGAAAGAATGCAGCAGAATGCATGTAAAAGCCAAAATCCACCATCCTCCCATTGAATCCATGCTGTAGAATCCACCACTAGGATTGGGAGTTCCGTTTCTGCGAGCAAATCTAGGCCATCTCTGCTGCTTTCCACGTTGCGATTAGTGCAGCGCCCACTCAAACAGAGCGGCGTGGCATGAGCGCCCAGCCAAAGCTGCGTGGAAATGAAGCGCAGTGCGCACGACACGTTCTAGCCAGAGGTTAAACATCTCTATTCGCCGTTCTATTCATCTGTTGGTTTCTTTGTACTCCAGAACAAAATTTACACTTTGTGTTCAATTAAATCCTCTGCGCTCCTCGCTTCGTTTTTTCCCTCTCGCGCTTTTTGTTTCTTGTGTGTCTCTCTCTCTGTCTCTGTCTCTTTCACTCTCTCTCTCTCTCACTCGCTTGCTCTCTCGTTCTCGCTCTGTTTTCCCCTCGTTTTTGTGGAATTAGCCACAGTCCAGTGTACAGCTGGCCTACTTCTCCCCAGTGCAAATTTTAGCACACTGATGTGATGGACTGAAACATCCCAGTCTTCATTATTTTAACCACTGTGGCGTACACACACACACACACACACACTCTGCTACAGTGTTCCCAGCTGCAGCAGCAGCAGAAACTACATTAAGATCTGCAGGAGCTTCCAGACCTCATAAAAAAGGTTATTCATTCTTTTGAATGTTTGAACTCATCTCAGGGTTTATCTCAGGTCAGGATATGATTTGCATGTGTGTGTGTGTGTGTGTGTGTGTCTGAGGGAGTCATGGGAAAGTGTGGCTGCTCCTTCTTTCACCTTACATTCACCCACTGATCCTAAACCACAGCTATTCTTCTCAGGCATTTACTCATTACATGCTTTACCGTAAAAGCCTGCTTAGATATGCTGTACACTGACATGCCAAAAGTCATGGGACAACAATGTATGCATTGAACATGCAGTGTTGCCACATGAGATGGCTTGGGATTGTTCACACCTGTATTGTTGTAAGTTGTAAGGTGCTATCTTGTAAGTGAGGTTAAACACTGACCAGTGTGCTCATGGCAAGGCAGCGCAAATTACTGCATGGGAGTTGGAATGAGGATCTGGTCAGGGTGATCCACTTACTTCAGCAATCAAGCTACATAGGTGAATCCAATTATGAGAAAGGGTTAAGGCGGCCAATTGGAAGTTGTACCGGGATTGGATACTTCAACAAGACAATGATCCTAAACACCTAAACACTGCTTAAAATGTACTAAAGCTTTTATGCAGAGGAACACAGAAGTACAACGTTCTGGAATGATCATCTCAGATCATCTCAGTGCCCAGACCTGAATACTATAGAAAATCTTTGGTGTGATAGATAGATAGATAGATAGATAGATAGATAGATAGATAGATAGATAGATAGATAGATAGATAGATAGATAGATAGATAGATAGATAGATATAGAAAGTGTGGAAGTAATCAGTCGTAGATATGAGGTAGTGCAGTAAAAAAATAAAATAAGTATAGAAGGTATCAGCAGAGTAGAGGTTTTCTGCATCGCTTGGACACACACACACACACACACACACACTACCCCCACTTTATGGTCTATAAGGAACTTCAACCCCCAGAACACCCTAAAAGCCTTGGAGTAATCTTTTTCAAACAGCCTTAAAATTCAAAATGACACTTCCTGACTATTTAAAAATATTTCAACATTTCAATTAGCACCAGGTATTAAACCACTGAGCCCGCTACAGAAGATATGGCAAATATTAAACATAAACATAAACATAAACTGTGCAAGTATTGTATTTAAGTTAGGTGCGTAGTGTAGTGTCCAGGGGTGCAAATGTACAGGATGTACAGTAAAGTACAGGTTCACACAAAAGCTGGCTGTTCATGCTGTTCATGCTCAGAAACCTGAATCAAACCTGACTGAATTGAAGATGTGTTGAATGTTTTGCAAATAAGAATGATCCAAAATACCTTCAACCAGAAGCCAGACTTTCATTGGAAGATATAGGAAGCATTTAGAGTCTGTTATTAATATTATACAGTAATGCTTTATAATACAGCCCGCGTTTTAGAGGCTAAATACTGCGTACTTACAGAGTAACAACAGTAAAAAAAACACTGTACACTACATAATACAGCCCATCGCTCCCTGTTGTTTCTGAGTACATACTGAGTGAGTACTGTGTACTTAGAGAGTAAGAACAGTAAAAATCAGGTGAGGTGTGGGTTTATTAACCATAATATAAAACCTTGTGGTTTCTGTGTATTAATGAATAAATAATTTTATTTAGATCTCAGCATTCCTGATTGTGTTATTATAGATGTATAAATATTATTGTATTTTAGTCTCAACATTACAAACTATACGCTTTCTTCCTGCTCCACCCTGACTGGTTTTAGCTGCTCCACCCTTGAAAGAAAAAAACTAATTCTCATCTTCTTTTTCAAACTCATAAAATTACTAGAATAATAATTCTAATGATTATATAATATTTTATATTAAATTGCACCACAAGTTTAGTTAAATTGCAGGTTATCCTGTGCTTTATTTGTACCTACATTTAAGTACGAGTAGGACCCTAAGTATTTTGTATTTACTGATTCATATACAACAGTTACGCCATAAGTGTTGGGAAAGTACAAGGTAATTTTCAGAAAGTTGCCTAGTTTTTACACTCCTGTTCCTGGTTGTACTTTATTTATACATACAGTTAAAGTAGGACCTGTAGGACCCAGTAAGTGTTCTGTATGTATTCTGTATGAGAACTTACGCTCTAAAATGCAGGCTGTATTATAAAGCCTTACCGTTATTTCTGCAAAAAGAGAATCTACAAATATTGTTGATTAAAAAATCATTTATTGCACAGCAAACTTTAAATATTGACCTCCATCCGACCTCTAGCTGTCCTCAATCTAACCTCCAGTTAACCCACTTGCTCTTTTTCTAAATCTATAAGCAGCTAGAAAAAGTTTGAGGAGGAAGACTCAGACAGAAAGTCACTGTTACCTCAGAGAGTGCAGCGTCTGGCCCGAATCCGCCTTCACCCGGCGCTCAGCAGAGAAGTGAGAAAAGTCCAGAGCGTGCCGGCCGCCTCTCTACCTGTGCCCCGGCGCGGTAATGCTGGGTGACAGCACGCGGCTGGACGTGGCAGCAGACCGGGCTGACCAACGGCTTGTCACAGCGGGCGGCACGGATCCGCAGAAGGAGCCTTCATCTTTTTAATGGGGCCCGCGGAGGAGAGCCACGGGCAGAGCCGAGCACTGACTCAATGTGATAGCCGGCGTGTCCCTCAGCATCGCCCCCACGCTCCTCTGAAGTGCCTCTACTCCAAGATCCGGGCCTCGCTTCAGCTTCAGCCTCCGCTCTGCTTCTGTACCTCTAGCCGCTTCTCTTCTTCTCACCTCTTGTTGTTTTCTCATTATTCATCCATCCATCTCTTCTCCTGCTTTGACCATCTGCTGACCTTAACTTCTCTCAAATTTCCCTGTTTATGTCCTGATTTTTAGCCTCAGTGCACTGTAAATTCTCTCTAAAATCTGGTTAACATCACTTAAATACTACAGAAATTTAAGATAAATTAATCTGAGTAATTTAAATTAACCCAAAATGTTTAGGGTAGTCAGGATACATACTCATAATATATGGTTCATTTCAGTAAGATCAATCTCTTTGCATATCTTTAGTTAGGGTGTACTGATTTGATTGAGTTATACTGACAAAAGCAATCTTAATTGTGTGCTTTATATTTAGTTAGTGCAATCTTTATGAGTTAACCAGCTTTCCTATTGGCTCCTGGGACCATCTACATGTGCATCTTAAAAACATTAGAATATCATTGAAAAGTTACTTTATTTCAGTAATTCAGTTTCTCAAAAAAAAATCAGTGTCTCAAAAAAATAGAATATTACAGCTCTGTAAAAAATAAGAGGGCACTTAAAACGGATGGGTTTCTTAGATTTTACCAAATTGAAAACCTCTGGAATATAATCAAGAGGAAGATGGATGATCACAAGCCATCAAACCAAACTGAACTGCTTGAATTTTTGCACCAGGAGTGAAGGCATAAAGTCATTCAAAAGCAGTGTGTAAGACTGGTGGAGGAGAACATGATGCCAAGATGGATGAAAACTTTGATTCAAATCCAGAGTTATTCCAGCAAATATTGATTTCTGAACTCTTAAAACTTTATGAATATGAACTTGTTTTGTTTGCATTATTTGAGGTCTGAAAGTTCTGCATCTTTTTTTTGTTATTTCATCCATTTCTCATTTTCTGCATATAAACGCTGTAAATGACAATTTTTTTTTTTAATTGGAATTTGGGAGAAATGTTGTTCGTAGTTTTTAGAATAAAACAACAATGTTAATTTTACTCAAATATATACCTATAAATAGCAAAATCAGGGAAACTGATTCAGAAGTGGTCTCTTATTTTTTTTCTGAGCTGTATAAAAGACCAATTGGTACTTTTGTCAGTGTGGGCAGTGTGCCAAGTCCTGCTGTAAAATAAAATCCGCATCTCCATAAAAGTTGTCAGTAGCAGAGGGAAGCATGTAGTACTGTAAGATTTTACGGGAAAACACTGCACTTATATTAAGACTTGTACTTGATAAAACACAGTGGATCAACACCAGCAGATGACATGTCTCTCCAAACCATCACTAATTGGTGGAAACTTCACACTAGACCTCAAGCAGTTTGGACTGTGTGTCTCTCCACTCTTCCTCCAGACTCTGATCCCTTGATTTACAAATAAAATGTAAAATTTACTGATGATCAGTGATGGTTTACTTTAAGTTTATCTGTTCCAATAGTTTTGTTCACAAGAACACTGGGTGGGTTCAGACAGGAGGTGCTATCTTCTTAACAGTTATATATATATATATATATATATATATATATATATATATATATATATATATATATATATATATATATATATATATATATAACTGTTAAGAAGATAGCACCTCCTGTCTGAACATTATTTGTAAATCAAGGGATCAGAGTCTGGAGGAAGAGTGGAGAGACACACAGTCCAAACTGCTTGAGGTCTAGTGTGAAGTTTCCACCAATTAGTGATGGTTTGTAGAGACATGTCATCTGCTGGTGTTGATCCACTGTGTTTTATCAAGTACAAGTCTTAATATAAGTGCAGTGTTTTCCCGTAAAATCTTACAGTACTACATGCTTCCCTCTGTATATATATATATGTATATATATATATATATATATATATGCTTCCCTCTGTATATGCTTCCCTCTGTATATATATATATATATATATATATATGTATATTCGAAATAAAAGCTCAAAGGTTGATGTCAAACTTAACTGTTTTCAGTCTGCAGCAGAAAAAAGGGATCTTCTTTCCGAATAGTATTGCAATTCTTTGATGATGAGTGTGAATATTATGTATATTATGTATATTATGTGATGGAGGTCTCCAGGGCTGGGAAACACCACTCTAGAGGAACTGTCTTGTAGATGTGTAGACTAATATGAAAAGAAAAGTTTTCCTTCCTGAATTCATCGGTTCCTGTTTGGTCGGCTTCGTTGGTTTCAGAGAGACGGTGAAACATTACTAGAGTCACGTTCCTCTCGAGATGCTTCACGATTAAGAACTTTCTGTGGTTTCTAGCTGAGGCCAACACTATCGATACTTATCTCTAGAGAAGAAACAGAGAGGATTGTTTGTCCTATTTAATGTTGCAGTGAAGGTTCAGGTGTATCAGAAGTCAATAGATAATAGTAAATAGTAATAGTAATAGTAAATTCAGTTCAATTCAATTCAAGAGTCAGTGAGGGACGTCCCTTAATACAGATGCATTTTCCAGAGAGAACAGATATTAATACAGATATGTGTAGCAGGTGCTGCACTATTCACTTTCATTTTTATTAAGGAGATCATTCTGAAAGCACCCCTTTTTCCGTTCTCACGCCACAACTCAGAAAACACCTCAAACTCCAACTGCTCATATTCAACTTTCATTACTCAGTCCTTTTCTACAGCAGCCCTGTTAATCAGACCTAGCCCTGATATTAGCATTAGCTTTACACTAATCCTGCGTCTCTGTACACACTGTACACTGGAATTTACAATGCATACCACTAGTGAAAAAAGTAGATTAAAGTATACTAAGCATTATTATGCTATAGTGCACTAAAGTGTTCTTGTAGCCACATTATAATTAATCAGTATATTTAAAGAGCGATAAAATTGAACAACTTCTTTTGTACTTATTATACTTTAATTACAGTATAAATATAGTACAAAGATCTTATGGAACTTAAAATGGACAATGGATTAAGTAACATTTAATCATACTACTTCATGTGCATAAAATTACAGTAAAATTATAATAAATTTAATGAGTATTACAACTGTATCACTATTATACACCAGGTATATTAGACATGTACTAAGAATGTGTTATATATATTTTCATTAGAGTACATATATGTTTCTTGGTCCTGTCTTTTGTAAGAAGCACACTTCTAGTATACTACGTTGGGTATATAAATATATATCTTAATATACTGTACTACAATTTAACATGTTACAAATTTACTTAATTTTTTAAAATTAGTATTAGTAATTTAATTTACTTTCTAAAAAGTTACATGATTTATTGCACTTTAAGTGAACTACTGTAACAGCTGGTTTTAACACACTTTGCTAAAAATGTACAAAACGTATATTTGAAAAGTTTACTTTTAAACATTTAATGAATGCATAATATTAATGTACTTTTAATATATTTTAAGTAAGTATATAAACCTGTTAATATATTTACAGCATACTTATGCATTTCTCAATATGTTTAAAGTACAATATACTGTAAGAACATACTGTAACAAATGGAGGTAACCCATGGCGAGGATTGATATAATAAAAACGTTACCATTGCATTTTTTTTTTTTGACATTTATTATGCAGTTTATCATGAAAAGGCAAGGCCAAACTGAAGCTTTTAGTTTTCTTATCACAATTAGCTTTTTAATTTTAGATTTGACCATGAAATACCCGTATGGTCATGAAAATGAAATGGCAAAAAAAAAAAACTTTTTAATTTAAATACTATCTTTAAAGGTGAATAATTAAATTGCAAATTAAGTGGTTTAATTTTGTTTTTAATTTTGTCATAATATTTTCACACACATTTGGAAAAAGAAAGCGCAAAGCGTTATTTGCATTTTCATTTTACTGTTTTCATTTCAGATTTATGTTTGGCAGTACTTACCCTCCAGAGAAAGAGAGAGAGAGATAGATAGAGAGAGAGAGAGAGAGAGAGAGATCACAATGTAACCAGAAACCAGAAATCACAAGGGGATAAAAAAATATATATATATATTAAAGAGGAGAGAAGAGGGTCCATAGGGGGCAACAACAGAAAAGTCTTTTTTTTATATAATTATGTTACTATTAAATGTTCTTGACTGAGATATAAAACTGTTATAAAATAATTAATAAAACACTAATGTTACAATATATGTATCAAGAGCCACGGTATCCAGGGTAATGTCAGCGAGATACCACCAAGAAGGACCAACCACATCCAACAGGATTAACTGTGGACGCTGTAAGAGGAAGCTGTCTGAAAGGGATGTTCGGGTGTTAATCCGGATTGTATCCAAAAAACATAAAACCACGGCTGAACAAATCACGGCAGAATTCAATGTGCACCTCAACTCTCCTGTTTCCACCAGAACTGTCCGTCACCACAATTAATTATTGTGGTCTAAAAACCAGGTTTTTCAGTTTCATTGTCCAACCCCTGTATATAAATAAAATATATATGTAAAACAGAACATTCTAAAATACCATAAAAAAAACTAATTTGACAATAGTAAAAGTAAAGTAAAATGTTAAGAATGATTAAACGAATAACAGAACTAAGAACAAGAATGAAAATATAAAACATTAGAATAATACAAATAAATAAATAAATAAAATAAAAGTAATAATAATTAAATATAATAGTATTAACTACAGTCTGTAATTATTATTACAGAACTATAAAGTTCTCCAGTATGATCAGTGGAGCTGATGAAATTATCAGTGTGTGCAGAATTACACTACTGACGTCAACAGAGCGACGTCAGGCTTAAGAGCTGAATTGTGTGTTTCGGGGCGATGACATGCGAAGTGACATCAAAGTTTGGGAGGGTCAAATCATTTTCCATTTCTGCGTCTCATTATTCGCATGGGTGGCCTAAATATTAGGACGTTAGGGTTCTGCTGCTGGAGAAATCCTCTCAGGCAGTGCGGCGTGCTCCTCATTAAGCCTCAGCAGCAGCACGCTGCACACGCTCACATCCACCCAGTACTGACTACAGACCCATCAGCATCACCGTCATCACCGTCATCACCATCATCACCATCATCTCCACAGCAGACTGTGCTGAACCGGTGACTGTGTCCCGCTGTGTTAAACCTGTGGGATGATCCCCTTCATTGAGTCCGATATTAAAGCAGAGAGACGTCACTCAGAGATAATAACCTGCTCCTCAAGGGCAGTGATCTGCAGCCCATAACGCTAATGCAGATTAGCCTGGAACCGCCCGCGTCACAGCCGGCCACTGGAGCCCGTAATGAGATCAGTTAAAGGTCCTCCAGTATTAACTGTTATTGTGAGGAGAGAGAGAGAGACAGAGAGAGAGACAGAGAGAGAGAGAGAGAGAGAGAGAGAGAGAGTGGGTCATTAATTTGACACACTGCCCTAATACACACACACAGAAGACAGAAGGATATTTCACAATTAAAGAGAATACAACAAGTCAACTACACTGAAAAAAAAATGCTGAGTAAAATTTACTTTAAAAAAAGTTTCGCAACTTTCTGCATTTGCTTTTTAAGTAAATTTAATTTCAGATAAATTTAAATAACTTCAACTCAGTTTCTAGACTTAAATGTTTCTAGACTTAAATATTTACATAGAGTAAATAAGTGAACTGAACTTCAGTCAATCCTTTCTTTTAGTAAACTTTACTTCATTTATTTTTGCTGAATCAATCCTTTCTTTTAGTAAACTTTACTTCATTTATTTTTACTGAATCAATCCTTTCTTTTAGTAAACTTTACTTCATTTATTTTTACTGAATCAATCCTTTCTTTTAGTAAACTTTACTTCATTTATTTTTACTCAATCGATCCTTTCTTTTAGTAAACTTTACTTCATTTATTTTTGCTGAAAGGGCAACAATGACCTGTTGTTTGCCAAATAGTGATCCCACAGCCATCTATATTGTTGCCCTTTCTACGTATGTGTTACAACTGATTATTAATGATTTTTAAGACATTTACAGCCTAATTAGTAACTGTTAATAAACTAATTGCAAACCGTTTATAAACCCTTTATAAAGGTAGTCTTATTTTAAAGTGGTACCAAAGGTGCTCTATCAATGCCTACATCAGGTGCATCTTTGCTGCTACATCCCTAAAATGATCTTTAGCATGGTGTGATGTTCTCATGTTGTTCTCTTTAAAATAGTAATAATGCCTTTGTGACTCAGTTATGAAATTATTACTACTAGATAAAAGTTCATCATCACAGTCCTATGCTTCAGCTGCTTTCAGAGTTCTTTCCTTTACCAGTATTTCTAATTTTATTCCATTTGTGAACTCTATAACTCTAGTTCTCTTTGTAGCCGCAGCAATTTGCTCTTTGATACGCGCTGCTATTAGGTTATATTGTAGGGTTGTTGCTGCACTTCTAATCTAAAGCCTTCAGATAATGCTTTTCACTACTGGCGCTAAAATGGCAAAGCATGGTCAATTATGTGAGTTCAGCACAGCTTGGGTTTAGTCAGGAGCTCAGTGCTCAAATGCTTTCAAGATCAAGGAGGTTGAAGAAGAAATCAGCGGCCAGAAGAACAGACCAGAAGGAGTCCAGTAGAATAACAGGGTTGAACAGGGTTCATAGAAGCTAAAAACCTAGATTAAGAGTTTATTTTTACTTTAAAATGATACAGAATTTAAAAAAAAATTAAAAGTTTCATTCCAACTGGCTGCAAAAGCCTACACAATAAAATCTATAGGGTTAAAATCACATTTGATACAGCGATAGCATCAGGTGTGTCTTTTTTTCCCCTCAAACTCTCAAATTTAATAAGTAGTGACATTAAATATATTTTGTATTGTTACACTGTGTATTAAATGTGTTTTTAATTCTAAATATTGTTCAAATGCATTTTTATTAACCTGTGGAATCCTTTTTGGGCTAGCTAACCTAACTAACGCTAGCTGAGGTGAAACTGGAAATTTCTCACAATAAACTGGCTAGCTAAGCTAGCTGAGGAAAAAAATTGAACCTACGTTCTCTTAAACAACTAAACTTGCTCTGATGTGAAATAGGGACAGCTAAACTAGCTGGTTAGCTAGCTGACGTGACGTCTCAAAAGTAAAAAAAAAAGCATAGCATTAGCTGGCTTCAAATTGGGTTAAATGAGGAACCAGGAAAGGCTACGTTTCCTGGCTCTTGCCAGGAAAGGCTACGTTAACAAACCTAGCTCGCTAGCTAGCCTTAGCTTTTGTGAAATGGGCAACTTTTCTCAAGAAACAACCTAAAGTTAACTCACTAGCTAGCTATCTAGCTAACTATCTAGCTAAATGGAGCAGTCATTAAATTCTGGCGTTTGAAGTCCCAGCATGGAGACTAGCTAGATTACTTCTGAAGCTACCATTTAAGGTGGATTTTTTTTCTGTTCCACCTTAAACTACACAATAGGTAAGTTTTGCGCTGTGTTCGAAATTACTCCTGTTGAACTCTACTGCAACTTGATTCATATTTATGAATGTGTTTAAATGTGATTCATTTTAAATAAAAATACCAAGAACTTAAAAAAGGATATGTTTTCATCTTTATTTTATTTCATTTTCACTATTCAATATCATTAATACTAAGTTCAACACTTTAATACTGAAATATTAACTTTTTGTTGTGTGGCACCATATATACTCCAAATGGTGAAAAACTAACTCTTTAGGTGTTGCTATAACACTAATAAACAACACTAGCATTAGTAAATAGTACACTGCAAAGTGTCATATTAACATTATACGTTTTACACTGCTATCAGTGTCATTTTTCTCTCTGTAGTGTTGGGCCATATATGCTCCAAAGTAGTGTTAAGGTTAACTCTTTAGGTGTTTATCCAGCACTGCTAATTTTACTGTGTATTTACCTGCAATAAATTATGTTTATTGGTTATTTATTGGTTATAAATTGAGTTACACTTAGTTTTAGAACATTTTGGGACACTATGGAAAATGTAAATAAAAAAAGGTTTCTTTCATTTATTTAGATTTTTATAACATTGCAGACAATACAAATTCAACTACCTAATGTTTTATCGTCTCAACTTCATTTCTTTTATTAATTTACATCAATTTCTATACATCTTTTCTGTATTATCATTCCTTTAAAAGACTTAAAAGACACTTTGGCACAGATTAAACCAATTGATTAAGTTTTTCAGGTGTTATATTTTTCACATCCTTCCTGCAAACACCTGTTGTGCACACCCCCAGACCATGACATATCCTGGCTTTTGAAATTACTGCTACTGATAACAATCTGGATGGTCCTTTATGTTATTGGTCCAGAGTTCACTGTGGATATTTATATCAGAAATGGTTTTTGAATTCTTGATACGGGTGTCTAAGGGATCGGTTGCCCTGTATGCATTGAAATTCCTCCAAATTCTATGAATGGTTTAAGCATATTATGGGCTGTACAGGGAGAAATGCAAACCTCTTTCCAATATTTCTTTACGAAACATTGTTTTTGAACACTTCTACCATTTTCTCCTCATCTTTGCTCCTCAAAGGTGTTTTAAAGCCCATTGTGGATCATTTCTTTACTTGTTTGTGTTTATTTATTATTTAACCTCTGTGTCTTATTTCTGTTCAAATGAATTTCAAACCTCTATACGTTTAAATACATCCTAAAAATGAAAATGATTTTAATTGGGGTGTCCTAATTTTTCCCTCATTTTACATAAACCACTACACTACATTGTCAAATGTATTTACTAATCTCATCTAAATCATTGAACTCATTGGCCACAGGTGTTTAATTAAAGGAGCAGCTAGGCATGCTGGGACTGCTTCTACAAACATTAGTGAAAGAACGGTTCTCAGGCTCTCAGGAGCTCAGTGAACTCCAGCACTGTGGTACAGTGATAGGATGCAGCACCTGTGCAACAAAAAGTCCAGTCGTGAAATTTCACTACTCACTACTAAATATTCCACAGCCAACTGTCAGTGATATTATAACACAGTGGAAGAGACTGGAAACGACAGCGACTCTGTCCATCACTACACACCTCCAAACTTCATGTAGCTTCAGATTAGATCAAGAACAGTAGAGCATAGAGAGATTTATCCAAGCTTCATTGCAGGTCAGTTCTATACACTTCATAATTGGTCAGATTAGCTCTTTGCCAGGCTTCAATAGAGCTTTTTTAACCCAGCAACAGTGCTATAAATCACCACATTAACACATTTCCAGCCTTTTCAGCCAGTCACAGCCAGTTACAGTGGGCATTTCTGAGCTGTGAGGCATTTCTCAGATCGTGTAGGAGAAGAGATATTGGAGAACATACGAACCGACCGACCGAGCAGTGGAAACCGCCAAAAACTCTTCGATCGTGACTGTTTTCTTTCTGTTTTTTTTTTTCATTTCGTTTGTTTAAAAAAAGAAGAAAACGAAGAAAAAAACTTGCCGCGAAGATGGGACTCGGCTCCAAGCGGACATGTGTGTTTATCTGTCATATCCAAGTGTCATATTCAAGGAGCGGCGGTTCGTTAGCCGCGGAATCTGGTGTTTATCACCATTGTGAAGAAAACATTTCAGGCAAGAAATCACCCCAAAAAAACAACAAAACTCCAGGCCGGTTTCGGTGTTTTTTTCAGTGTTTCTTTTCCTTTATTTTTATTGATTTTAATCAACAATTCAGCCTCGCTCTCTTTCTCTTTCTTTCTCTCTCTTTACAAAACACAGCCTGAGTAAACAAGAGCCACTCGCATTTGATCAGAAATCCCCCGTTGTAGTCTCAGAGCCGCTGGATCTGGAGCCGTTTCCTTATCAAAGACCCAAACAGGCCCCTCACAATAGGTAAATTACTCGTTACTAAACACACTCATTAGCTGTGTTTATTCCTCCCTTCTCGCTGCGAGCTAATTGCTGCATGTGCATTTGATCTTTATACACAACCCCCCCACCCCACCCCCCACCCCCCGCTCAGACACGCTGTCAGATATGTTATGTAGGTCAGCCCTGTAGAAACACACACACACACACACACACACACACAGGTTTAATCTGTTTTAAGCGCTGCAGTGAATCTGAACTCAATGGCTAATAGTGAAATCCCGTCACACACAGACGGAGTGCGCATCCCCTGCAGGTACGGAGATAAAGCCTGTTCCTTCACAGCCCGTCACTACAAGACTGCCATACACACACACACTTACACTTACACTTACACACACACACACACACACTCTTACACACACAAACATACACACACACACAACTGAATAAAGAAAGATGCATTACTATCAATTATATCAATTATAGAATAGAATCACTTTCCAGTTACAGATCAGCTTCATTTAATATATTCGACACTTTGTAGTTCTATAACTATTAAAGACTGTAGTCTTGTAGTATCTGTTTCTCTGTATACTTTATTATTATCCTCCATTCATTCAGTTTTTCAATACTTAGGACCCCACAGGAGAGAAAACCACCACAGAGCAGCTCCACACTAGGGGTGTAACGGTACGTCTATTCTTTACAAACCGTCACGGTACGGGGGTCATAGTTCGGTTCATGTTAACGCAAATGATAAAATAACGAAAATGAAGGGTTGCCTGTTGCTTTCCAGTGTGAACGCAGGGTTAGGCGCTCGTACTGTCTCTCTCTCTCTCTCTCTCTCTCTCTCTCTCTCTCTCATTTGTGCTGTGTCTCCGTCTTTCTCTCTCTCCCATGCGCCTCCTCTCGCTCTCTCTCTAGTAATGTTTCGGAAAACATATTTGCAGTTTAAACAGTAATGCTGTTGTTTTTGTTCTTAATAAAACGCAACAATCAGGTTCATTGTTTGTTTGTTTCAACAAGATTCAAAAAATGGAGCCTCTCATAATGACAGTAGGAGAGAACCCTGGTTTCAAGCATTTAATAAAAGAGCTTGAGCCGCGTTACAACAGTCCATCCTAAGAAAACAAAATATGATTATAATTAAGTTCCATTTTTATTATGAAGTTAATGAAAGTAAGGCTATACAGAATGCCCAAAAACACGTACAGAAAACCTACCGAACCGTGGGGTTTATACAAGGTGTGAACTAAACCCTGAATTTTCTCTACTGTTATACCCCTACTACACACGTGTACAAAATTGTTGATACCCCTCGATTAATGAAGGAAAAATCCACAATGGTCACAGAAATAACTTGAATCTGACAAAAGATTCAATAATAATTAAAAATTCTATGAAAATGAACAAATGAAAATCAGACATTGATTTTGAACCATGGTTCAACAGAATAATGCAAAGAAAACAAGTTTATATTCATAAAGTTTTAAGAGTTCAGAAATCAATATTTGGTGGAATAACTCTGGTTTTTAATCACAGTTTTCATGCATCTCGACATGTTCTCCTCCACCAGTCTTACACACTGCTTTTGGATAACTTTATGCTGCTTTACTCCTGGTGCAAAAATTCACAAGCAGTTCAGTTTGGTTTGATGGCTTGTGATCATCCATCTTCCTCTTGATTATATTCCAGAGGTTTTCAGTTTGGTAAAATCAAAGAAACTCTTATTTATTTTTTCCAGAGCTGTATTAAGGCACAATTTACAATAGATGGACCTACTTATTTAAGCAGTGGTGTGAGGGAGAGAGAGCTGAATATGATGGTTTTAAGTACTGAGATCTACAGGTCGTGTGAGGTAAATGTGTTAGTCAGTGTTGGATGGCAGTGGGAGGACAGGAACACGACGAGAGGAGTAGCCTGTAGATGATGCACAGTTCATCAACAAGCTAATTATGTACATGTGGGGGAACGGTTCATTCTTATTTGTACTATAAGGAAAGGAGCTCTATGAAGGCAGGCCAGGCCACTGAATAAATAAATAAATGGTGTTTTAGTAGATAAATAAAAAAATAAAAAAATAAAAAAATAAATAATATCACATGCCAATGTACTATAACTCCTAAAACAAGTAATTTTTACCAGCAATCAATCTATTCAAAAAAAAAAAAAAACTATGGATTTTTTTTTACTATACAAAAAATAAATAAATATTTTTTGTTTAATAGTTTTTTTTTAAGAAATAGATTGATTGCTGGTAAAATTACTTGTTTTAAGAGTCATAGTAAATTGGCATGTGATATTATTCATTTTTTGATATAGTAAAAAAAAATTACAAAATTATTTTACACATACTGTCATAATAAAGCCGGTATCAGACATGCACAGATGAAAAGTACAAGAAAAGGATTGGTCAGACAAAGAAAGGTCAATAAAGGTAAACAGCAGCAACAAGGAGACAACATACCAGAGTAGGTAAACAGTCCAGAGGTCAAACACAGCAAGAAAATATCAGAGGGCAGGCAAAAAAAAATCAAGGTCAGTACTGCAAAACCATGGTCAAAATGAGAGAGTAACACAGGCAATAGGATAATTGTACAATGATAGAATCGTCAATACTCAGCAATGATTGAGCGCAAATAAGCCCTTTTTATAGGGCTAACCCATGTGGCTAGTACTCAGGTGATCTACTTCCTGGAAGTGTCATGTGATCGGGATTGATCATCACAATAGTGTATGGTGCATCCTGGGCAATGTAGTCCGGAGTCTGGGAGAGATAGGAGCGCTTTCAGTGCCAGGTGTGAAACATATGCACAATTATTATTTTTTTATTACAATAGCTGAGTGTTTTTGATTTGTTTGTTTGTTAATCATTTAAAAAAATATTAATTAATAAATATAAATGCCAATATGCCATTATCATTCACTGCACTGCCTGTAAAACAAACAATTTTCCCAGAAAAAAAGTCTATTTACTTAATTTTTTCTGGAATATGGACTGCAGTGACAATAAGCTACTAAATCTACTAAATGCACATGAACACAAATCACTACAAAAACTCTCCAAACAATAGGACTCAAACAATGATTTTAATTGCATTTATTTTATTTTAGATTTTGATGTATATATATATATACAATAGCCAGCATCTGTACCACACAATAATATCTGAATGAACAGGTCCTAGTGTTTTCTTTAAGACAAAAATCCACTTTTGAGAAAATCTTTAGTTTATCAAATTACAATAATTTTGTTACTAAACTCATATTTATTCATTCTTACATTCGCACTGGTTGTGTGAATAATTGTTATTTATGCAGCACAGTGTACTGTTTTATCTTTTTTTCATGTAATTGTATATAATACTATATATAATATAATTATAGTAATAGTAATATAATTATAACAGTATTATAACAGTAGTGTTAATTGATGAAACTGTAAATTACACCTAAACTACATATCTACAAACACATTGACGACAAATCACATCCCTGAATATTACAGCCCAAAACTGACAGTCATATCTCTCTGATTACAGTTTGCCCCAAAGAACATTAAAGAGAAAGAGAGGTAATTATGGGATGTTTATTCAGGCATAAAAAGATGCACACAGAAATAGGGCTGCATGCATTTATCTACAGGGTCTATCTTTTACATTCATCTGCATGTACAGCTGAGTGGGGGTGGATGATCACAGCTTGAAGGAGAAGTAAAAAAAACAAGATGTAAAAATGCAGAGCTTTCTAAAACAAGTGCAGATAAAACTGATAAAAATACAGTATAGAAAATACCAACATTTCACTGAATATATACAGAATTTAATAATGTTTAAACCAATAACTTAATGATAAAACTGAAACTTAACATGAAACCTAATTACCATCATTCACAGACAGACAGAGAGACAGACAGACAGAATGACATTCAGTTATACACAGAAAGACAAATACATTGAAAAATAGATAGATAGAGACATAAATAGACAGGCAGAATGACATACAGTTATAGACAGACAGATAGACGCATAGACACAGGTCGGTAGACAGACAGATCCACTGACATACAGATCCACTGACATACAGATATAGACAGACAGAGATGCAGACAGACAGATAGATAGACAGGCACACCGAATGACATATAGTTATAGACAGACAGACAGGCACAGTGACATACAGTTACAGACAGACAGAATTACGTACAGTTATGGACAGACAGGCAGAATGACAAACAGCTATAGCAAGACAGACAGACACAATGACATACACTTATTGACAGACAGAATGACATACAGTTATGGACAGACAGACAGGCAGAATTACATACAGTTATAGACAGACAGGTAGAATGACACACAGTTATAGACAGACAGACAGACAGACAGGTAGAATGACATACAGTTATAGACAGACAGACAGAAAGAATGACAGTTATGGACGGTCAGACAGACAGGCATAATGACATAAAGTTATGGACAGTCAGACAGACAGAATGACATACAGTTACAGACAGACAGGCAGAAGTACATATAGTTATGGACGGTCAGACAGACAGACAGAAAGACATACAGTTAACGACAGACAGATAGATAGACAGACAGATGGACTGACACAGATATGAGATACAGTTATAGACAGACAGACAGGCAGACAGAATGACAAGGTTATGGACGTTCAGACAGACAGACAGAATGACATACAGTTATGGACAGTCAGACATTCAGGCAGACTTTGAAAAATAGATAAATAGACAGACAGACAGAAATGCAGTAATTCAGACAGATAGATATGTTTCTATGATATGTATATATTGAATTTTCATTTCTGTAAATTGTATCCTAAAGCAATAAGATACAGTTAAGAAGATTTAATTCATAAGGCAATATTTAGAATACCTGAAGGAGAGCGTGTCTACTGAAAAAACAGGATTTATTCAATCTGATTAACCTAAAGCTTCCATAAAACACCAGCTCCACACTCTCTCAGCCAGTGAGACGTGGGCCAGCATGGAACATATGGGGTGGAAAAGAGGCTTGACCCCACGCATCAGAGGCTCCAAAAGTTCAGAGCTGTAATTACAGAGTGTTTGCTGGCCTGAGGGGAAGTGGCGTGATGAGCAATATCTCTCAGTGATGCAGCTCGTTTAGAACAGACAATGGTCTTTAGGCAACCCTGACATCTGCGAATAGTAGAATCCAAATCACAAAAAAGAGGAGCTTTACAGCTTTACTAAATGCAGAAGTTCATTGAAATATTAGATCAATATGTGATGATCTTTTCCAAGGACATACATTTTTCAAAAAGACAATGCAAAACCACATGCTGCACACTACACAGGTTGGACAATGAAACTGAAACACCTGTCGTCATTTTAGTGTGGGAGGTTTCATGGCTAAATTAGAGCAGTCTGGTGGTCAATCTTCATTAATTGCACATTATTGCACCAGTAAGAGCAGAGTGTGAAGGTTCAATTATCAGGGTAAGAGCACAGTTCTGCTCAAAATATTGCAATGCACACAACATTATGGGTGACACACCACAGTTCAAAAGAGGACAAATTGTTGGTGCACGTCTTGCTGGACCATCTGTGACCAAGACAGCAAGTCTTTGTGATGCATCAAGAGCCACGGTATCCAGGGTAATGACAGCATACCACCAAGAAGGACGAACCACATCCAACAGGATTAACTGTGGATGCTGTAAGAGGAAGCTGTCTGAAAGGGATGTTCGGGTGCTAACCCGGATTGGATCCAAAAAACATTAAACCACGGCTGATCAAATCACGCAGAATTCAATGTGCACTTCAACTCTCCTGTTCTCCACCAGAACTGTTCATCACCACAATAAATTATTGTGCTCTAAAACCAGGTGTTTAAAGTTTTAAAGGGGCATTCATGCATTTTTCAACAAGAAAATACACTGGCTTTGTTGTTTTAAATGTCAGGGCTCTCAGGGTTTCTAGCAAGAAGGAGTGGAGCTACTTTGAGCTGGATAACGGTGGAAAAAGCAATTTATCGGGGCAAATTATGCCCTGTGTCACCCAGTCTGAAGGGTGTTTTTGGACAAACTGTTAAAATTTCTGGATCTCGCAACACTGTGGGAGAACGGAGGTGTGCTATTTATCTAAGGTATGTAGTTTTTATCATGTTTTACTACACAAAAAGTCAATTTTACACCGGAGTTCTCCTTTAATGGCAAAATCTTTCATCTCGCCAGGCCGAGCAGGAACGTCCGCTCCTCAGCCGTTCCTCACCCCTAAACCCATGTATCAGCATCACACAACGTCGTATTAGATTCATCAGAGCAGCCCCCTGCTTACCAAATCAAACTAATAAACCCAGAGCCCATGAGCAGGACCATGTTCCAGGCATCCCGAAATCCAATTTGACAGCGTAGAGCTTCTCTTAAAGGGCCTGTAAGAGAGCGCGGAGCTGCGTGGTAGCGCTGCGGATTGAAAATAGCAGCAGAGCAGGGGCACGCCGGGGTGGAGGTCGTGGGTTCCGGGTTTATAAATTGCTCAGAGCAGATTCTTTCTGCCAGTTGTGTTTGCATTAAGCCCACAAATGATGAACGTCTGTCCTGCCTGCTCATGCTCAAATGCAAAAACGAGCACTAGAAACAGAGAACAACTCCTTCCCAACATGCCTTTGTATTTTGTGTTTGCATAAGGAAATAAATCTTGTCTATAGCAGATCTGGATGCTTTTGATTCCAGGCCACAGGATTATATTTTATATACAGTTTTAGTAAAAAAAAGGCATCGAAACTATGAAGAAAAACAGAGGTAATTGTTTATTAACCCCTTAACAGGCCAGGACATTACACCACTAAATCTTAAGGATTTCAATCCAAGTATTACATAAAAAGCTTTCGTGTTTGATATAAGGAACATTACTGAAAAGTATGTATTACAATTGTAATTGTAATAGAAAATATAAAAACAAAATTAAGTAAATCTGCTAATGTCAAAATATAATAAAATAATAATAATAAATTGTCTCTTTCCTAAACTGCATTTTAAAATCAATATTTTCCTGATTACAAATCAAACAGTTCATGTTCTCCAAACCTTTAGTTTCTTTATGTTTGTCTAGTTTTATGTCTATTTTTAAACCTGCAGAATTTGGGTTGATTCCTGTTACTGATCTGGAATTATTAAGTGAAGTAGAGAGAAAACAGCTAGGCAGCTTCTCCAAGGGTCCTGTAGAAGATTTCAAATTCCTCATATTTTCAGAATGTAAAAAAACTTATTTTACTACAGAGAATAAGGGTTTTGTTTCACCCTTATATATGTTTTATATTCTAGATTCCTCAAAGTAGCACCTCTTGCTTAGATTAGACAGTTTTACACATCTTGGCTGGATTTTCTCAGTCAGATTTATGAGGTAGAGTCACCTGGAATTTAGGCTTTCAGTTAACAGCTGTGCTGAACTCATCAAGAGTTAATTACTTGAATTTCTTGTCTCTTAATGTGTTTGAGAGCATCAGTTGTAAAGTAGTGAAGAGGTAGAGTTACAGGTATACAGTGAATAGTGAATATTTGACTCATGTTCTAATCCAGATTATAGCAAGAACTACTCGACTAAATAAGGAAAAAAAAAATAAATAATTTAAGAAATGTGTTGCATCTTAGCCCATATCTGTCTTTTTTCTCTCTTTTGGTTCCATGTGCTCCTGTCTTTTGTTTTCCTGTATTGTGTTCCCAGCCACGCGCTCCTGTCTCCGCCCTAGCCCCACCCCTCGTTCTATTTGTAACCCCGCCCCCTAGTTCCATCCTCAGATGTCCCTTGTCTCTACCTGTGTATAAACACCTCATGTGTTCCTTTGTTTACTGTTGTGCTTTTTGTGTTTGACCTTTTGTCTTTATGTGAGCTTTTGTTTGATTCCTTTTTGTTTAATCCTCAGTCCTGCAGTTTTGTGTAAGTTTAGTTTCTGGTTTGTTTTCTGTGGTTTATGTTTCTTTGTTTGCTTATTTTGTTTGTTCATTAGTCTTATTGTTAGTCATTTGTTTAAAAGTCTTCGTTTCTGTAGCCTTAGTGTTTGTTCTACTGCCCTAGTGTTTGTTTCTTTGTTTGTTTTAATATATTAAAGTATATTAAACTCAACTTGCAGTGCAGTCGTAAAGAACATCAAAAACTCTAAGATGAAACTGGCTCTCATCAGTACAACAAAAGTCTCCTTTAACTGAAATTGATGATCCAAACAACTAATGATTCATAAAGGAAAATCATGAAAATGATCAGCGATGCCCAAACTTTTATAGCACTGTAATGCAGTGTCCTAAGACTTTTGTTGCTTGGTCTGGAAGGAAGAACGGGCTCTGAGGAGCTCTGAGGGTTGGGTGTGCCGGTTCTGCTGGGCTGGAAGTCTCTGAACACTGGCTCTGGTGACAGAATTACACATGGATCAGTGTGAGATTCAGACCCGGCGAGGATAAGTACAATGAATCTTAGGAGAGTCAATAGTAAACACTGGCCTGTTTGGACAGATTGACTCGGGAGATTAAATGTCAGAAATATGGTAAATCATGATTTCAAGGCCAGAGAACAGCGTTCTGCAACACACAGCAACATTCCCGTGCTGGCTGTGCTCTTCATCATGATGAGAAAAAAAAGTGCTGCCAAGCCAAATGAACCAGAGTAAATGAGGAGTGAACTGAGTAGAACATTCAAGATCCTTAAAACAATCAAACGAATTCGGCTCACAAAACAAACCTTCCCAATAGAGGTTAAAATTCTCAAAAGAAAGTCAGAAAAAAGACTGGTTGAGGTCTGTTGTGGTGATAGAAGATGATCTAATCAATATTAGATTAGTGGTTCTAATGTTATGGCTGTTCATTTTATATATGAAAAACAAATAAATCTAAAAGATCAACTTTTTACAGGAGAGAAACAAAATCTTCTTAACTTTTATCGGAAATCAATTTAAAAACTTGTTAGTTTATTTCAGGAAATTTTGGAGAAAACCTATTGGTCCATACCTCAAGAAATATGAACACAGCATAGGGGACAGTTGGTTTGTTGAACTTATGTAGTAATTACTGGTAAGAACTAAAAAAAAAAAAAAACATAAAAAAATTAAGATACTTGTTTTTTATTGGACAGCGACTGTATATACTGTATACTTTTACTGTCCTGCAAAAACTGTCCTCCAGGGCAGAAAGGCAGAAAAAATCTTTATTTTTATGATTTTCTACATTGTAAATTTTATATTAAAGACATTCTCAATTAATCAATCAACCTTTATTTTCACTCAGGAATACATTGAGGGTGACCCTCATTTACAATACCACGAAATTGCAAGAATAATAAGGAACAAAATAGTAATAAATAAATAAATAATTAAATAAACGAAATACACATTTTAAATCTACATTTAATACAGATGAATAAAATACATATGTAAAAAGAAAAAATAGGAAATTCTCTAAAAGGCCCTAAAAAATTGACACTATAAAATATAAAATGAAGAAAAAGATAATAATAGGTAAAGTAAAGTTAAATGATAAGAATGATACGAACTGGTAAAATAAATAATAATAGACTACGAACATAATAATCAAAAATAAAAACATAATAAAAATAAGATAAATAAATAAATAAAACGTAAAAAAATTGAAATATTAAGAACTTATTTAAAGAAGTCTTTCTGATTGTGCCTAAAAACTAAAAAAAGTAAAAATCATTTAAGCTGTACACAAACACATATGGAATTATTCTGTAATTAAAGTGCCTGCACAACGCAGCTTGGTTAAGGCCGTGTCAGGGTGTGTCTATGTATATCATAACGACAGGAAAAGTACACCTTGAGCATCTCAAAACGTTTTAAAGGCATGTACTAATTCTCTTAATTAATCATTGGTGTGTTTTGGGCGAGTCACTTGCCATTCCTTTCAAGAGCTAGGTGCGCTCTGACTTACTTTGGCAGATTGCTATTTTAAAGGCGTAGCGTTTCTGCACTTCTCAGCAGAGGATACTGACCTGCTTATTCACACTGTGAAGCTGCACAAGCAGCTCATTTACAGGAACAGCAATGCTATTTTATTTAGTATTCTGTTTATTGTTGATGTTGATTGTTGAAGTTGGGTTTGTGCACTGTTGCATGTCCTAGTGTGTGTGTGTGTGTATCAAGTGGGAGAATCACAATGAACGTCTGACTGTTGGCTGTTGTCTAGGTTGTATTCAGTCAGTGGAGCACCTGTGTTTTCTGTTGAAAAGATAGCAATACTCCAGAAATGAACCTGAACACACCTCACTTCAAACCACCACACCCATCAACGTAGATATATTCATAAGCACCTTTACTGTTTAAACAATGTAGGTGGAATGTTTGATAATAAACTGTTGGAGGGGTGTAAGATAGCAATAAGCATCGTGACGTGCTTTAAGCAGGGTGTATGATAGGATCCAAAGTGTTACACAAACCAGAATATGTTTTATATTTATAATCTCAGTGTCTTCATGAGGGAGAGTCACCTGAAATAGTTTTCTCAGCTTCTTAAATGAAGGAGTTTCTGGAGGTGCTGAACAATAGTTGCTGCTCATCCCAATTAAATCACCTCAAATAATCACCTCAGTTCATCAGGTTTAGATCAGGAGATTAATGTGGAACATTTTTTTTACTTTTTACTACGTAATTCCATATGTGTCCCTTAATTGTTTTCATGTCTTTGATATTAATCTACAATATAGAAAATAAATTAAATAAAGAAAAACGCTGAATGAGAGGGTGTGTCCTAACTTTTGACTGGTACTGTATTTCTACAGAGGGCTTGCGGTTGAGTGTAAATCCAGAACAGAGGAAGAGAAGTGGAAACATCTCAGGCTTCTCTTCCTCAAAACCAGAAGATTCTCACCACAACCAGAAACAGTGTGAGGATTTCACTACTTCCTCCTTCTCTAACAGCTGGGAAAATATACAGCGAGTGCCACCAAACATCAGCCTGCAGCGCTGCATAATTTCACATCAGTAACACCAGTAACATCCCCAACATCGACAGAGAGTGAGAACATCATTAAAGCTTAATGCTGGGTTATAATGAGCTAAACTGGACATTCTGTTCTGCATTAAAGTAAAACGATCATTCAGTCTTTCTTACCTTTAAATACTGAATTACTGCCAGCAATCAGTACAATTTATCAACATATTACCTAGATTTACCACATAATGTAATATATCGTGATGTCTCACATTTACACAAAAGTGTAAGTACAATTATTACACAGCAATAAATGTATATACCCTATTTTTAACGCATCATATAGACAAAACATGGACTTGGAAATAAATCAGCGTAAATTGTAAAGTCAGAGTGACAGCCTGAATGAAGCACGTAAGACTTGTAATAAAAACAATTAGTGATTAGTAATTATGTAGATTAGTAATTACAAGTATGAAATTAATGTATTATATTATTTTGTATTATATTGTATGCTATTATGTTTAATATAGTACACAATATAAAAAAAATAAGGCTAATATCTGAGCCTGCTGACCCTATATGCACCTGTGTGTGTGGAAAAGAGAGAAAGAGTGCGTGTCTGTCTGAGAGACAGAGAGAGAGAGAAAGAGTGTGTAAGAGAGAGAGAGAGTGTGTGTGTGTGCAAGAAAGAGAGAGTGAGAGTGTGTGTGTAACATGGAGGAGGAGGCAGGATGCAAGTGCAAGTATTTTTTATTATCCATATTTAAACTAACAAAGAAAGGAACACTAGAGAGTATAAAAAGAAAAGGTAACTAAAACAAAACACTATGAAACAGAGGATAAACTAAAATACTGAACCAAACAAGCAAACTAAGCAAACAAAGAAACAAACTAAATAAAGCAAACCTGAGACACTGAGGACAAACAACACAACAGGTCTGAGGCTAAACAAAACATTTAAACACGATCTGGAAAGATTAACGAACACGGTCAAACATAAAAGCGCGACAGAGAACAATGGATCACATGAGGTATTTATACACAGGCACACACTAGGGACACCTGTGGAGTAATGAGGGGGCGGAGTTACAAATGAGACACAAGGTGACAACACTAATGGCTTGGGCAGGGCTAGGGCGGGGCTAGGGCGAAGACAGAACAATAACAAAACAATGCCATGTGCTCAAAAAAGCACATGGCTGGAAACACAAGACAGGAAAACAGGGCAGGAGCACAGAAAACCAAAAGAGGGAAAAACACAGGACAGACACAGGCTAATATGTGACAGTGTGTGTGTTTGTGTGTGTAAGAAAGAGAGAGAGCGAGTGTGTGTGTGTAAGAAAGAGAGTGAGAGAGTGTGTGTTAGAGAGAGGAGACAGAATGAGAGAGTCAGAAAAAGTGTGTTTAAGAGGGAGAGAGAGAGAGAGTGTGTGTGTAGGAAAGAGAGAGAGAGTGTGTGTGTGTGTGTGTGTGTGTGTGTAAGAAAGAGAGAGAGAGCAAGAGAGTGTGTGTGTGTGTGAGAGAGAGAGAGAGAAAGACAGAAAGAGAGAGCCAGAGAGACTTTTGAGAGAGAGAGTGTGTGTGTGTGTGTGTGTGTGTGTGTAAGAAAGAGAGAGAGAGCAAGAGAGTGTGTGTGTGTGTGTGTGAGAGAGAGAGAGAAAGACAGAAAGAGAGAGCCAGAGAGACTTTTGAGAGAGAGAGAGTGTGTGTGTGTGTGTGTGTGTGTAAGAAAGAGAGAGAGAGCAAGAGAGTGTGTGTGTGTGTGAGAGAGAGAGAGAGAAAGACAGAAAGAGAGAGCCAGAGAGACTTTTGAGAGAGAGAGAGTGTGTGTGTGTGTGTGTAAGAAAGAGAGAGAGAGCAAGAGAGTGTGTGTGTGTGTGTAAGAAAGAGAGAGAGAGAGTGTGTGTGTGTGTGTGATTTTGTGTGTAAGAAAGAGAGAGAGAGAGCAAGAGAGTGTGTGTGAGAGAGAGAGAGTGTGTGTGTGTGAGAGAGAGAGTGTGTGTTTAAGAGAGAGAGAGTGTGTTTGTGTGTGTAAGAAAGAGAGAGAGAGCGAGTGTGTGTGTCTGTAAGAAAGAGAGAGCATGAGAGAGAGAAAGTGTGTGTTTGAGAGAGAGAGAGAGAGAGAGTGTATGTGTGTGAGAGAGAAAATGTGTGTAAGAGAGAGAGAGAGTGTGAAAGACAGAGAGGGAGTGTGTGTGTGTGTGTAAGAGAGAGACAAAGTGTGTCTAAGAAAGAGAGAGAGAGAGAGAGAGAGAGAGAGAGAGGGGGAGTGTGTGTGTGTGTGTGTGTGTGCACCCATGCTGTGGAGGACAGACAGGTGCAGACAATCGGTGTCAGTGTGTGTTTAAATCAGACGCTACAGCTCGGTTACATTACTGCTGCAAATGAACAGGAGCTTCTTTACACTCCACTGACCTAACACACACACACACACACACACACACACACACACACACACACTCATATTCATACATACACTCTGTTCATTTAAATCACATCACATCATCATGAGACTAAACACACTCTGTTCCTCACATACTGGATGAGACACACACACCCACACACACACACACACACAATGCATAGGCAAAAGTGAGATGATCCAACATAAGAAGATGCACCTTTTACCTGAGATACAGTTGTTAGAACCCGAGACTGAGACCCTCAGTCCAGTTTATTGGCCCCCAATTCAATCCAGGGGTACCTTCATTTGTATTTGGTCAGTCTGAACCCCCCAGGGAACCTTTTATTCCTTCAGAGAAATCTTTATCATATCTGAGAATTAAACAAGAAAACATAGGCACAAAAACACCTTCATCATAGTCTTTGCACAAAATCACAAAGAGCTCTATCTAATCAGCTCTATTCTCACCAGTTTCAGTTTCAGCAAATAAGCTGTTGCTGGCCATGCACCATCTCACCTTGAGCGTTTTAAAACGTGCTCAATACACGTTAGTGTTAGCTTGTGCTAAAGGGCATAACATAATCAGGCTAGTTCATGCTTAACTGCAATACAATCACAAAACTCATTATTTTAAATGAGCTCTTACAACTCCCTCATCTGCTGACTTGCTATAGACAGTAGTTAAAGATTCCTCTCTCAGACAAAGTCTGCTTGAGGCTGGTGGGTTGAAGGTTAAATTCCCGGCACTGGTAGAAAGAGTGTGGAGAGGGTTGTAAAACAGTGCTTTCTCCTACCTCAGGTTTCAAGGCTGAGATGCCCTTGAGCAAAGATCAAAACCCAGTTGAGCTTCTCACTGCTCTGTTCAGCAGTGTAGGAGTGTGTCAGCTGAATGGTATTATACTGCTGTATAAAGGGGTAGTGTGTGTGTTTTTAAGTTTTTAAACCTTGTGTAGCTTCTGGACAACAAAGATTATTCTGTCAGAAATGCTGTTTTTCATCATACAGAAAAAATCATTCACATCGGAAGGAATTGCTAAATTGAACTTATTAGCCATGACATTAACAAAACGACATAATATATATACAGTACCAGTCCAATGTGTGGACACACCTTCTCACTCAATGTTTTTCTTTGTTTCTTTATTTTATTTAATTTCTAAATTGTAGATTAATATTAACCCTTGTGTGGTGTTCATATTTTTTGTTATTCGTTTACTTTGTTACTTGTATTTAATTCAGCAAAATTAAGCAATTTTACATTAAAATGCTTTACACATGCTTGCTTCACCTAAATTTCAAGCAATATAAACAGCTTACATGGTTAATATTTGCCCTTTACCTTTCTTATGTTACATTTCTTTTAAAAAGTGCTACTCTTTTTTTATTAGTTTTTTAATAAAATGTAAAAGAAAATGAATTAAACTCAAGATATGAGTGGAAAATTTGTTTAGTTTCAAATTTACAAATGAAGCAATGTTTATTAGCCCTTGGCCAAACATACTGTATTATAATATAAATGTGTGTGTGTGGGGGGGGGGGTGTACAGTGTATGTTTATCGAAAATGTGTTTTGATATATGTTTTTCACAAAAAAATGAGCCAATGCCAATGAGTTTGAATTAGAAAAAATATTTTTTTGTATCATTTGATGAAAAATGAAAACGGGTCCCACAGACCCGAACACCACACAAGGGTTAAAGACATAACGTAAACAGTAAAAAAGTGTTTATCCTCCACATTAATCGCCTGATCTAAACCTGATGAACTGAGATGGTGATTTGAGGTGGTTTAATTGGGATGAGCTGGAGCTTCACAGCGTGAAGGAAAAGCAACAACTATTGTTCAGCACCTCCAGAAACTCCTTCCTTCAAGACGCTGAGAAAACTATTCCAGTTGACTCTCCCTCATGAAGACACTGTCCTCAAAGATAAATGTGCTACTTAGAAGAATCTAAAGAATAAAATATACACTCAGGAGTGTCCTTGTGTGTGTTTGTGTGTGTGTGTGTGTGTGTGTAATGAGCGCAGGTGCATGTGTGTTGTTTTCAGTCAGTGGTGCACCTGTGTTTTCTGTTGCCAAGATAGCAATATACCAAACTTTTACCTGAACACACCTCACTCCCAGACCACCACACCCATCAACAACACAGGTGCAAGGTGTGAAAACAGACTGTTGACGGGGTGTAAGATAGCAATGAGCATCGCAATGCACTGTAAAATAGGGCTTATAGTGTAGTACGTTTTTTTTTGTTTGTTTGTTCACAATATAGCCACTATAGGATTCTCAGCTTCTCAGAACTGATCCGTCATTCTTGCCTGAACACACTGCTTCCAAACCGTGTGCAAAAACACCTCACCCAGCTTTCAGGATGAGACCTGCTGAGTACATCCAGTAAATTACAATAAACCCACAACTCATACCATCAAATACCACACCACAAATTCCCCACTCCACCACTGCATTAGTCTGGATAATCCCCCTCAGTGCAGTGTTCCCCGGACGCTGTGTAACTGAGGGACAGTGGCAGTGGCAGTGTTTGTGCCGGCCGCCACTCACAACACAACGCCGGCTGTGTCTGCGCTCGCTGCTCCGCAGATGTTGCTTGTTTGTGAAAGTGCCATGGCAACGTCACAACAAATATACAGATGAGACGGCTGGGGGAAAGCTAACGGGCGCTACGCCATTCCTCCATTACTGAACACAACTTCTTATTTTACTACACACCCAATAAAAATAATGCTTCTATAAGTGATGCTACAAAATAAGCACTTTTGGTTTCTATAGAAACAGTTTCTTCAGTATTTTACATTGATTAAGAACATTTAAATCACATATTTAAATATATACAGCTCTCGAAAAAATTTAAAAACACTTAGAAATGATGAGATTCTTTGATTTTACCAAATTAAAAACCTCTGCAATATAATCAAGAGAAAGATTGATGATCACAAGCCATCAAACCAAGCTGAACTGCTTGAATTTTTGTACCAGGAGTGCAGGCATAAAGTTATCCAAAAGCAGTGTGTAAGACTGGTGGAGGAGAACAAAATGCCAAGATGCATAAAAAAAATGCATAAAAACTAAAATCCAGGGTTATTCCACCAAATATTGATTTCTGAACTCTTACAATTTTTATGAACATGAACTTGTTTTTTTCTTTGCATTATTTGAGGTCTGAAAGCTCTGCATCTTTTTTGTTTTTTGTTTTTTCCAGCCATTTCTCATTTTCTGCAAATAAAATACATGCTCTAAATGACAATATTTGTATTTGGAATTTGGAAGAAATGTTGACCTCTTTGTTGAGGATGTGTAAATGCACATAGCGTTTGGAAGAGTAATTTAAAGGCAGGTTACCGTATTTCTCAGACTATAAGGCACATTTAAAATCCTTTAATTTTCTCCATTCTTATTAATCTACAGTGCAAAGTATTTTAAAATAATGGAAAAACACTGAATTTAAAGGGTGTACTATGCCTTTTACTGGTTCTGTATTGCAAACCATTTTGTAAGAGAATGGAAGGGCAGCAGGTCATGACCTCAACAAAACAGTGAAACTTAGAAGTAAACCAACTGAAGAATACTTAAAAAGAATAGCCAAGTCAGAGTCCTGACCTTAACCTCATCAAAATGCTGTAGGGTGACCTGAAGAAGATTCTACACTCATTTTCTGTTTCCCAGAAATATTGATAAACCAAAACACATTTGCAGGAAATTTCCTTTGTTTGAGGCAGGTGTTGCCAAAAAAGAGGAATTTAAAGGTTAATACATTAAATTCACTAATCTTTTCTAGCCTGTACTGTGGATGTTTACACTGACATGCCAAAAATCATATGACATCAGTATGTAAGCTGATCATATTGATCATGAGGCGCTATCTTGTGAGTGATGTTGAACACTGGCCAGTGTGCTCATGACAAGGTGTCGTGAATTATCAGAGATCAAGTGAGGTGCCATGTTTGTACCACCTTTCTTAGAATGTTAAATTTTTTTTCCTAGAAAGTTTTAATTTAACGCTGTGAAACATTCTGGTAACATCATTGCAACATCACTTGTGTCAATGTTTTAATTTTTAGTTTTGGGAATGTTCTTTGTAACATTTACATAACGTTAGTATTTATCTCGCTGGGAACACTATGTGAGAAACATTCCAATAACGTTGTGATGCAAACCGTTATTATTTCACACGCTTTCAGAAAGTTACTGAAGCATTAATTCTGTAATGCTCTAATTACAGTGTTACAGTTAACTTTCTTAGAATGTTCAAGAATATATGTGTCAAAGTTTTTATTTTTAGTTTTGCGAATGTTACTTTTAACACTTTTACACAAGTATACATCTAATTACTTTCTAATAACACTGTAATGCAAATTATTATTATAGCACATGTTTTCATAACATTCCTAGAGCATTATTTCTGTTTTGCTGTGAGCTAACCTTCTTGGAATCTTTTCAAAATGTTGCTAAAAGTTCTGATAATGTTCTATATTAGCTATACATCCAACTACAGTGTTACAGTGAGCTTTCCTAAAACATTCACCCTATCATGTTTACTGAATGTTCCTAGAAAGTTTTGATTTAACGTTTTTAAACGTTCTGGTAACGTCGCTGTAACGTCACGTGTGTCTCCCCATGTCACCCCGCTGCTCATTGAGCTCCACTGGCTACCAGTTGATGCTCGCATCAAATTCAAACTCTTACAATCGCCTACAAGGTGATGACAGAACAGCTCCTTCCTACCTGCACTCACTCCTGAAGGCTTACGCTACCTCCCGGCCGCTGCGCTCCTCCAATGAACGTCGCCTCGCTTTGCCAAACAAACATTCACACAAAGCAAAGAACAATCCAGACTGTTCTCATACAGAGTTCCCCAATGGTGGAACAAACTACCTTCTACTACCAGATCAGGAGAATCTCTCACTATCTTTAATAAACTCCTGAAGACAGAGCTCTTCAAAGAGCACTTACTCTCCTAACACCTCTAACACACTAACTACTTCTAACCTCATTTCCTTCTTCCCCTCCTTCACTTCTCTATCCTTTTATTTCCCTTCAACCTCCTTTAAGCCGTATCTAAATGGTTTATCTTAATTCCTATTACCTTTGTACTTATCTATTGTAAGTCGCTTTGGACAAAAGCGTCTGCCAAATGTAATGTAATGTAATGTAATGTAATGTCTATGTTTTAATTTTTAGTTTTAGGAATGTTACTTGTAACATTTACATAATGTTAGTATTCGTCTCGCTGGGAACAATATGTGAGTATTATTTCTGAGAGTTTGGTGTCAGGAATCATATGCTTCTATGAGCTGTTTGGATGCTCCTTTATTTTCTTGTCATAATAAGGAAACTAGCATAGAACCACCCTGGCACCACGCCTAACCATTTAACCACCATCAGAGCCACACCCACTAGATCGGTTGAAGCAGAGACTGTTGATGGACGCCATGTCGCTGTTCCCATTCATTCAATGAAAATGAAGCCAAAATCTTCCGCCATGTTGGCGATCCTGAAATCCGAGTCTGCACAGTAGAGACCACAGGAGGGAGAAAGACTGTGAAGAGCAGCCTACTCATTTAAATAAACCCTCCCCTGAGGGCTGCCTCGAGGTCACAGACTGCAGAATGGGGCGGAGCTGCCGGTCTGTTATTGGTCCCGCCCATAACCAGCCCTTTACAATAACCACACCTTTTTGAATAGAGCTGAATAACCTTCTTAAAAACGAATCCTGTGGGGACATAAAAATTGACAATATAAGCAGAGGTTACACTAGCTGTTACATTTAAATAAAGGAGGTAGAATTACAGTATATTGGAAAAAAAACGTGATTGAAAGTTGTCTGTTTTGCCATTGAAACCTATGGTAATGGGTGGAGTTACACATTTTTCTATAACCGAACAGCAGGGGCGCCCAACCTGTGGTGGCTTCACTTTTGAGAGGCGATGCTCTGTCCAGCTATATACAGTCTATGGGTTGAAGAAACGCTATTTCGGTCATGTTGTATGAGAACCTCAGACAGTACACAGCAGGATTAGCCAGCAGACTTCTTCTGAGGGAGGGATCTGTACCTGTGCTGTCCGTGGCAAGTCAGGGAGATGTAAGTCCTTTCAAATTATAAGTTTGGGTTCTATCATTTTGCCATTTATAACAAGCGAACACTAAACATGGCATTGTCAGCAGCAGCTTATTTGCATAAAAGTGACAGAGCCCTTAAACAGCTCATTTTGAAAGGGACTGAAACTGGTAAGAAGAGAAGTGGCTACAGCTCTTTATATGAGAGTGATTTTGTGTAAAGAACTTCATGAACATGTCTTGTATAGATCATAGACCTATTCTAACTTGAGTAAAAAGAGGTTTGCTAAAAATGTCAATTATCCACTTGGAAATTTAGTATGTATTAATAGATGCTGAAATCCACGAGATTTCAGAGTTCACTTACCTTTTCTAAAGGTACTGATTAAAATGCAGACACCGGTTCTATCTTGGCAGATCTTCTTCTTCTTCACTGTGATCTGAGGGAACATGAATTTGACTCTTTTTTCCAGGCTCAGTTTCTCAAGCTCAGAACTCTTTAATAATGATCCAGATTTCAGATGAAGCCTCTTCAAACGAAGTTTTGGCCTGAGGCACTAAAAGTGGTGGACAGTCGACGCCCTCCAGAACTGAGAGAAGATTTATATTGGGCTCCACCAAACATATTCCTCATGTTTTTTTTTCTTCCTCTCTCTTTCCTCTCTTTCTTCCAGACTCTCGCTCTCTCTCTCTTTTTCTCTCTCTCTCTCTGTGTCAGTAGTCACATTAGTGCCGCTTTTATCACTCTCGGTTTAATCCAATCCACGCTCATCTTCAGATTGCTGTTTTTGGATTTGTATGAGCAGCTTATTCAAATTTCAAACAGCGGGCTGAAAATAAAGCTTGGCATCAGAACCGGGATGGGGAGAGGATGAGGCCTGTCTCCTCTCGCGCAGATTTGGACCATACATTTTCATGTGTTTTCCTTTTCTTTTTTTCCCTCTACATGGCTGCCGGCGAATGGAGGAGCCGAGCTCACGCGGCACTCAACCTTTCGACCAATGGCTGCAGTCAGAAGCCGGAGACTCTTCTCTTCAAGGTCAAGGATGGAGGGCTAGGGTTTGTGAACAGGCCTCTGATTCGCCGAAGCGATTCTCTTAAAGCGTTAAGAGCACAGCTACGCTTTAGAGGAAACGTTAAATGTAGTGCGAGCTATTTTTCTTTCTGGAAATCTTCTACCGCCGCTCCTTCCACGTGGCAATTTTTGGAGCGAGATTACAAATCCGATTACGCTAATCACGTTAGCGCATTGGCGCGTGGAGATGGTTTTGTGCTCTGAATGCTGTAAAACACATTCCCTCATTTCTCTTAATCTGCTTAATTACTCTCCAGACGCTGAGGAGGGAACTCATCACTAAGGAGATCACTGGAAAACTGGAGCGTGATCAACAGGTCCAGAATGGAAACACTCCCAAACTGCCAGCCTTTCCCCTTCACATCTCTTTTAGCAGAAAGTAAAGCAAAGTAATCAGAACAGATACAGTACCAGTCAAGGTAACACTTTATAATAACTTTCATTAATATATTTTTACCTAATGATTAGTAGATGTGAACAAAGCAGTACTTCATCAGAATTTGAATATTACACTGCAAAAAATTTAATCTTACTAAGCATTGTGTTTGTAAGTATTTTGCTGATTTTAGGAATAATGATCTTAATCGGTCTTACTTTGTATTTCCACCTTATTTTAAGTAATTTGATCTCAAAATAAGCACAAAAAGTCAGAAGTGTCCAAATTTAATGCAAAAAATCTGTGATTTTTGCTTATTTCACTCATTTTGAGACTTTGTGATTGCTTTTTTTTTTTAATCTTACAAAAACAAATTGCTTTGACCATTGGCAGATTTTTTGTTTTTGCTTAAAATTAGCATATACATATTATATTGAATATATTTTGTCTAGTTTTTGCAGTGTAACAACAGTGTAACAAATGCTCACACATGACACTTATTTATCAGCATAGATATTCATATTAAAAATGTCAGCAAATCTTTAGTTCATCAGAATTTGAACATTAATAAATTGCTAGTTAGTACAACATTTAAAACAGGCAAATCTTTATAAATTGCAATTTATGTTGCCAATGCGTTCATTAGTATTTACAAATGTGATAGCAACTTTTTAGTTTCTGAAAATGTGACAAATAACAGTTATTAATCATTAGTTAATGACATATTAATGAAAGTTATTAAAAAGTTTTACCATAGTAAGTAGATTAAAAAACATAAAAAAGACATTAAAAAAATAATGAACACAAATGGAATTGTGTAGTGAACAGTAAAAAAGTGTTTATCCTTCACATTAATCCCCTGATTTAAACCTGATGAACTGAGATGGTGATTTGAGGTGATTTAATTGGGATGAGCTGGAGCTTCACAGCATAAAGGAAAAGCAGCAACTATTGTTCAGCACCTCCAGGAACTCCTTCCTTCAAGATGCTGAGAAAACTATTCCAGGTGACTCTCCCTCATGAAGACACTGAGATTAAAATTAAAACCAAGAGTGTGCCGATCTCTACTCAAAGATAAGAATATAAAAGTATAAAACATATTCAGTTTTTTTGTTTAACACTTTTTGTGTTGCTTTATAGCTTTAATGTAATTTATATTACTATTTATTATTTAGTGTGATTAATCACAGTTCATTTATGGGGGGACAAACACTTTTTCACAAAATACTAGATTAGTTTGGATAGTTTTTTTTTCCCTTAATAAATGAAATATTCTTTTGAAAAAGTGCTTTTTATATTTACTCAGGTTGCATTAGTCTGATATTAAAGTTTGTTTGATTATCTGTACAAAAACAAAATAAATATGTAAGGGATAAAAATACTTTATTAGATAGATACAGGGGTTGGACAATGAAACTGAAACACCTGCTTTTAGAGCACAATAATTTATTGTGGTGACGGACAGTTCTGGTGGAAACAGGAGAGTTGAGGTGCACATTGAATTCTGCGTGATTTGATCAGCCGTGGTTTTATGTTTTTTGGATACAATCCGGGTTAGCACCCGAACATCCCTTTCAGACAGCTTCCTCTTACAGCGTCCACAGTTAATCCTGTTAGATGTGGTTGGTCCTTCTTGGTGGTATGCTGACATTACCCTGGATACCGTGGCTCTTGATGCATCACAAAGACTTGCTGTCTTGGTCACAGATGCTCCAGCAAGACGTGCACCAACAATTTGTCCTCTTTTGAACTCTGATATGTCCCCCATAATGTTGTGTGCATTGCAATATTTTGAGTAAAACTGTGCTCTTACCCTGCTAATTGAACCTTCACACTCTGCTCTTTCTGGTGCAATGTGCAATTAATGAAGATTGGCCACCAGGCTGCTCCAATTTAGCCATGAAACCTCGATAGATAGATAGATAGATAGATAGATAGATAGATAGATAGATAGATAGATAGATAGATAGATAGATAGATAGATAGATAGATAGATAGATACACACAAAGTTCCACACAAAACACTGAAACAAGAAAAGCTTAAATACACGAGGAGGGTGAGGAACACCTGGGGAAGGTAACAAGGGGGTGCGGTTACAAACAAGACACAAGGTGACAACACTAATGGCTAGGGCGGGGCCAGGGCAGAGACAGGACCATGTGCTTGCAGAGCACATGGGGTAGGAAAACAAAACAAGGAAAGCCGCAACAAACAGAGAAGCAGGACAGGAACTGAAAAATACAAGACAAGACAAAGGGCTAAAGGTGTGACGGGTTACAAGAACGATGTGTGTAGTCTATTACTAATACACACAACACTAATGTGAACAAGTGGAGGAGCTCATATGTGGGCATTGGGTTGGGTTGTGGCTCGGGCACAAAATCTAAAATCTTATGTACCTGTTTTTTCCTCATTTCTCTTTAAAAAGTTATTTATTTAAAATGTCTGACAGTACACTTCAGCTGCAACAAAACTCAATTGGAGACAAAACAGGACTGATATTACCTCTTATCCTGCCTCTTCTTTTCTTGTCTGTTGGTTTTGTTATCTATGACATCTCAGATTTTGCGCTGAGCTTCAGTCAAATGACAACTGGAGATGCCTGACTTACAGGCATACATGATCTTCATCCTTTTATTTGTTCTTTTTATGTGGAAGAAACTTCAGTTCATAAGCAGTTTCTGAAGTTTTAGCTTGATCCATCAAATTCGGTGCACATTAGATCTTAAAACTTAAGTTCTCGTCTTTGGATGCACATATTTGTTCCATCCCACTACCTGCTAACCTACTAACTGATCTAACATGTGCTTTTAAGCTTGTGTTATTGAATATGTGTGGGTGGCTTAAGGCAATGTTGGCTGAGATATAAGTATATAGATAGATGTCTTCTGTACTTTTTATCTTTATACTTCTGCTTCTTTTTTACTGCAGTGCTGAACAGTTCTGAGAACCGCTCGGTGGGAGGGCTTCAATTAGCTTGTGGATCTACACATACTTTGTGCCGCAAGATCCGGGGTCTTTATATACTCAAAATCAAATAAATAGTTGCTCTGGAAGTGAGGTGTGTTCAGGTAATTTCTGCTGTGTTTCTATCTTGGTGCCGGGAAATACAGGTGCACCACTGACTGATTAAAACCCTGACAACAGTCAACAGTCAGCTACCAGCTTGTAACTCAACAATAAACAGAATAAAAAATAATATAACATTGCTGTTCCCTTTAATGAGCTGCTGGTGTATCTTCACAGTGTGAACGACGCACAAAAGTGCCGCGCTGTTAAGATACGAACGCGCCAAAGTCAGAGCTCACCTCTTTCTTAAAGGGAATGACGACTGACACACTGATTGTTTTATTTCACATTATGCTTAAAATTAACCACACCCCTAAGATTAATTAAGAGAACTAGTACTGTTCTGTTTCACACATATATAAGGATTATACATTGGATTACAAGGAACACTATCAGTAAATGTCTATTTTCTGGACTACTTTTATACATAAGGTGCACCAGATTATAATGCGCATTATTCCACACTAATAAGGCACAGGGGTGTCGCCATGATTTCCTTATAATTTGATAGTAGTAAAGCTAAGCTAAATAAACAAAACTGTAATTTTTAAACATTTTCTTTTAAAGTCAAACGAGCTCTGGATGTTAATCTCCACATATTTCTCTTCTGGAAAAGCTGGAAAAGGGTGAGTCAAACGCTTCTGTTTTATTTAGATGCTCTTATCTGGGGAGATGTTAATTTGTGGTTACTGAGGCTGGTAACTCTTATTGAACTTATCCTGTGCTCCTCTTTTCCTGGGGTGGTCCTGATGAGAGCCAGTTTAATCATTAAAGTTTTTAATGGTCTTTGTGTCTGAACTTGAGGATTCTTTCAAAGTTTTTGAAAATGTTTAGCTGACTTTTATTTCTTAAGTAAAGTTTTATTTTTTTTTAAATAGTTTTTATTTAGTTTTTACATATAACAAGACAAAATGATAAAAAAAAACAGTCTAACACACACAAAACGGCCTCCCATATATAGATATATACATACCTACATACACATACATAAATAAACAGCTCCCATAAGGGTCTCACATAAAGGGTCTCCAAATTTAGTCAAAAATGTTCTGTTTATCTTTTACAATATATCCTCCTAAGACCCAGACTTTTTTTCTTGTTGTGCAAGTATAACAACTAAACTTTGTCTTTTTGTACAGGAAGTCATTTTCGCAAAGAACAATGTCCACATACAGGGACATTCGTTTTTTTTTTTTCATATTTAAAATGATCCTTAGTCCAAAAACAAAATAAGTAAGTAAGTAACTAGTTTTAAAGAGAAAATGCGATGAGAATTTTAACCTGGCCCTTGTTTCTGTTTAGACTGGCTGTAAAAACTTTTGACTGGGATTCCCGCCATCGTGTTTTAAGTCAGTTGAGGTTATACACTGAGGTTATATGTTATACGTATAAGTCCAATGGGTCAAAGTTTGAAAAGAAAAAAAATAAACGCATCATGGTGCAAAGATTTGTGAAGTCCAACAAAATCCTCTCATACTTATATTAATTCTATATTTTTTGGATATATACCTAATAAAAACAGCTTAGGATCCAATGGAATAGGTATCGATATAATCAGCTCACTATAGGTTTCAAATGTCTTCCCAATAAAAAAAAAAAAATAAAAAAAATTGTACATTGCCAGACACAGTGAAACAGCTTTCCTTTAGATTCTATGCATTTAAATCAGTTATCTTAAGTAGACATATTTTTATTATGCAAATTTAATTTCATAGGAGTTAAATAGGTTTAAAGTAAAGTCTACTTTATTAAGTTTGGTAGTTATTGCCATAATATGTATGTACCTCTTCACAACTTTACAACTGATGCTCTCAAACACATTAAGAGACAAGAAATTCAAGAGGCTAATTAATTAACTCTTGACGAGTTCAGCACAGCTGTTAACTGAAAGCCTGAATTCCAGAAAGAAACCGTAACTGGTCTAAAAGGTCCACGCTGAAGTGTAATTATAATGGAAAAGCTTTATTATTAACCATTAGTCCATTTAGTTTGATTCAAAATAAAGCTTTTTATCATTTATCAGTATCTGCCATCTCTTCAGACCTATTCGCTGCTTTACCGAAAACAGACGTCAATGACATTTGAAGGCCTTCTGGCATATCGCTCCAACATCTCTACAACAGATCAGGAGGATATACAGCATGACTCTGTGCTCTGCTATTAAGAAGTCCAGAAGAGATTCAGCATTTTATTTTTAGATGTAAATCATCAGTGAATGGTGTCAGTTCTGTTCTGAGAGCTATAGTAATGGTTAGTCATCGGGGGGCTGACGTTAGCACGGGGGAACTTTATATATTTGCTCTGATGAATAAACAGACGCAGTATGTTGGTTAGGCAGCACAGATGGCTTCATTCCCACCTGCCACACACACACACACACATACACACACTTCTGAAATAATCATGAGGAGAAACATACACACTCAATACACTAAACTGCCTGATTATCATACGCACTGTACACCTACCATACGCCAGCATTCACTGACCTGTTTATCATGCTGTTTCCAATATAGTGGACAAGGTAGGTGTTTCTAATAAAGTGGCTGAAGTAAGTGTTTCAAATAAAGTGGCCAGTGACTGGAAGTACAAGGTAGTGGGTGTTTCAAATAAAATGGCCAATGAAAGGTAGGTGTTTCTAATAAAGTGGCCAGTGTTTCAAGGATTCAAGGATTCAAGGAGATTTTATTGTCATTCGCATCACATGTGGTACATGAGGTGGAACGAAATTGTGATCTCACGATCCAGTTTTACACCCAAAGAGCTGTTATTAATAGATATATAGATAAAAAAAAGAATACAATAAAAGAAATAGAATATACAAAATAGATAGATAAATATCCCAAAGAATAAAAAAAATAAATAGAGAGTAGAAAGGTTCAGCAACATGAAGTCCAGAGTGCAAGTGTGCTATAGCAGCACGATAATGTGAATTCGAGCAGTGGAGATAAAGTGTCTCAGTGCAAGTAAAGTGACCATGTTGGTAAACAGTAAACAGTAATGTGTCCTTGGTGTCAGTGCAGTGTGTTTGTTAAGTGGAGTTTAAGAGTCTTACAGCTTCCGGAATGAAGCTGTTTCTGAGTCTTGTTGTTTTGCACTTAATGCTCCGCAGCCTCCGGCCTGAGGGGAGTGGGACAAAAAGTGCGTGTGCTGGGTGGGTGGGATCCTTCCTGATGCAGGTGGCCCTTTTCCTGCACCTGGAGGTGTAAATGTCTGTGGTGCTGGGGAAGCTAACTCCAACAATCCTCTGTGCAGCCTTCACCACCCTCTGCAGTGCTTTCCTGTCTGCAGAAGAGCAGCTTCCATGCCACACATTGATGCTGGAGCACACGACGCTCTCCACCACACATCTGTAGAAGGAGGTGAGGACTACGCTCCCGAGTCCAGCTCGTCTCAGCCTCCTGAGGAAGTAGAGCCGCTGATGTGCCTTCCTGACCAGAGTGGAAGTGTTGTTGCTCCAGGTGAGGTTGCTGGTCAGGTGCACACCCAAGTACCTGTAGCTGTCAACCACTTCCACCGCAGATCCTCCAATGTGCAGGGGGAGGTGGGCATGCTTGCCCCTTCTGAAGTCCACAATAATCTCCTTTGTCTTTTTTACATTGATGCAGAGGTTGTTTTCTCTGCACCAATCCTCCAGGTGTTCCACCTCCTGCCTGTAGCTGGACTCATCTCTGTTCGTGATGCATCCAACCACTGCCGTGTCGTCCGCAAACTTCACAATATGACAGCCTGGATGGAGAGGTGAGCAGTCATATGTGAGCAGTGTGAACAGGAGGGGGCTCAGCACACAGCCCTGAGGGGAGCCAGTGCTGAGGATTATGGAGGGGGAGGAGATGTTGTGAATCCTCACAGACTGCGGCCTGTTGGTCAGGAAGTCTAGGACCCAGTTGCACAGGGAAGAGCTCAGTCCAAGTGAGGAGAGTTTGGTTATCAGTGTCTGAGGAATCATGGTGTTGAAAGCAGATGTGAAGTCCACAAAGAGCATCCGAACGTAGGAATCCTTCTGCTCCAGGTGGGTGAGGGCAGTGTGGACCACGGAGGAAATGGCATCCTCTGTGGATCGGTTCTTCCTGTATGCGTACTGGTGTGGATCCACAGTGATGTTGATGGTGGCTTTGATGTGGGTCTGAACCAGTCTTTCAAAGCACTTTGTGACTATCGGAGTGAGGGCTACTGGCCGGTAGTCATTCAGACCTGTCACTGTGGAGCTCTTGGACCGGGATGATGGTGGTGGTCTTCAGGAAAGTGGGGACAGCTGCTTGGATGAGGGACGCATTGAAAATGTCGGCCAGGACGTCCGAGAGCTGGTCTGCGCAGTCTTTTAGCACCTGTCCGGGGATGTTGTCCGGGCCGGCAGCTTTCCGGGGGTTAATCCTCCTCAGCGTCCTCCTTACTTCTGCTGGTGTCACGCTGAGGGGCTCCTCTCCTGGTGAGTGTGGGAGTCTGGTGCTGGGGGGTGTGTCAGGGTTCTCAAAGCAGGCATAGAATGTGTTGAGAGCCTCAGGCAGGGATGGGTCTTTGGAGCTTTGTGCAACGTTAGATTTGTAGTCCGTGATGCACTTGATGCCCCTCCACATGCTCTGTGGATCCTGGGAGGAAAAGTGTCCCTGGATTTTCTGAGCATATGCAGCTTTTGCCCTCTTAACTCCAGCAGTCAGCTCTCTTCTAGCCATCCTGAGTTCATCCGAGTCTCCAGATCTGAAGGCAGCATCCCTGGCTTTCAGCAGGGAACGCACCTCTGCGTTCAGCCAGGGCTTCTGGTTCGGGTAGCAAGTCACAGTCTTGGTAGTAGTGACATCCTCCACACACTTGCTGATGTACCCGAGAACAGCAGATGTGTATTCCTCCAGATCCAGCTCCCCCTCACACTCAGCAGCCTCCCTGAAGACCTGCCAGTCTGTGCAGCCGAAGCAGTCCTGCAGCACAGCGGCGCCGTCACTGGGCCACACCGTGATGGTTTTCTGTGTGGGTATTGAGCGTCGCAGTGGGGGGTGGTATGCGGGGACCAGCATGATGGAGATGTGGTCCGATAGCCCGAGGTGGGGGTGGGGGAAGGCTTTGTAAGCGTCTTTCACAGAGGAGTAAACACGGTCCAGCATGTTATTACCTCGCGTTGGAATGTTCACGTGTTGGTAAAACCTCGGCAGCATGTTCTTCAGTTCTACGTGGTTAAAATCCCCCGCTACCATGTAGAACGCATCCGGATGCTTGTTCTGAAGCGAGCTGATGTTGTCATAAAGCTCCTTCAGCGCGTTGTTAGCATTAGCATCCGGTGCTATGTAAACAGCAATCACGAACACCGCCGAAAACTCACGAGGCAGATAGTGGGGACGACACTTCACAGTCAGCTGTTCTGTCGCCTCGGAGCAGTGGCTGTTTACCAACACGCAGTTTGTGCACCAACCTTTGTTTATGTAGACGCACAAGCCGCCCCCCCGGGCTTTCCCGGATAGCAGTCTGCGGTCCGCTCGGAAGAGCTGCCGGCCGGCGAGCTGGAAGGCTGAGTCCGGCATGGTCTGGTTCAGCCAGGTTTCCGTGAGACAAATCACAGCGCAGTTCCTCATCTCCTCAGAAACATTCATCCTCAGCCGCAGCAGGTCCAGCTTGTTATCCAAAGAGCGGACGTTAGAGAGGAAAAGCGACGGAATCGGGGGTCGGTTAGCATTAGCCTTTAGCCTGGCTAGCACCCCAGCGCGTTTTCCTCTCTTCTGACGCCGCTCGCACCGCCTCCTCCTCTTGTCCTTTGTCTGCAGCGATCCGCTCCCCCACGCCGGAGCGCGGAGGAGCTGCAGCTCGCCCAGCGTAGCTCGGATATTATTGTCCATAGTTGCTGTTTTACTGACCAAACTGTCCTTAATGCTCAGAAGTTCGGTTCTGCTGTAACTCACACGCGTGGGGCACGTAAAGTTGGGTTCAGAACCGACGTAAAAACAGCTCAAAATAGGGTGTTCGCTAGGAGCGTGAGAAGCCGCTGCACTACTGCGCGCCGCCATAGCTACATTTGGAAGCACAAGATAGTGGATGTTTCTAATAAAATGGTGAGTGAAATGTAAAAGTTTCTAATAAAGTGGCCAGAGAGTTAAAGCACAAGGCAGTGGGTGTTTCTAATAAAGTGGCCAGTGAAAGGTAAGCGTTTCTAATAAAGTGGCCAATGAAAGGTAGGCTTTTCTAATAGGGTGGCCAATGAAAGGTAGGTGTTTCTAATAAAGTGGCCAATGAAAGATAGGTGTTTCTAATAAAGTGGCCAATGAAAGGTAGGCGTTTCTAATAAAGTGGCCAATGAAAGGTAGGTGTTTCTAATAAAGTGGCCAATGAAAGGTAGGCGTTTCTAATAGGGTGGCCAATGAAAGGTAGGTGTTTCTAATAAAGTGGCCAGTGAGTTAAAGCCCAAGAAAGTGGGTGTTTCTAATAAAGTGGCCAGTGAGTGGAAGCACAAGATAGTGGGTGTTTCTAATAAAGTGGCCAGTGAGAGAAAGTCAGATTGAGTTGCAGTTCTGCAGCTCTGCATTAGGTGACTCAGATCATCTTTAACTGTAACTGTCTGACATTTACAGTTTCTTATTTTCTTTTCTACAGGGAAAATCATTTCTCTATTTTTTTACGTTTTGTGTTTGATGTGAAGATGACCCCACAGCCCTTTGAAGTGTGTGTGTGTGTGTCTGTGTGTGTGTGTGTGTTTGTAAATGTTCTGTTTTTTTGCTGCAGCTGTTATTTAAAAAGCTGAAATTCAGTAAAGAATTTAAAGGGGATTTTGTCAAGTCCAAGTATGGGTGGTGTGTGTGGGAAGAGTGTGTGTGTGTAGGAAAAAAGTGTGTGTGTGCTTTGTAGAAGCAGGTAAGCTTAGCAGGATCTATGTGGGTCTAGACCAGGGGTTGGCAAAAGGCCGAAAATAAAATAAAATAAAATGCTTCTCTGGTGAGCTTTTGTTTACATACCTCCCCTGTCTCTCTGTCACGCTCGGCGTTACCTTAGTTTCGGCCCGTTCTCGTTTTTCCGCCCGTTCTTGGACTCCATAACTTCTTATAAGGGCATTTTTTCCACAGCTGTGTCCCAATTCACTTATTTATTTATTTATTTCCCTTTTTCTTGGGTTTACCTGCTTTGATATCAACTGTTCTGCAATTGGGTTCAACAACCCTCTGGGCTGGAGAGCTACTAGTCTTTTTTTGTGGCCCATCACTAGAGCCCTGGTCTAGACACAACCAGACCAGACCTGGGCTGGCTTCAGGGCCTTTGCCAAAGACTTTAATTATTATTTTATATGTTACTTATTGTGAGAACTCGAGCCAAATGGCCCAACTAAGCTTCTTAAATACAGTGCCCTCCATAATTATTGGCACCACTGGTTAGGATGTGTTCTTTAGCTTCTCATAAATTGAGTTTTGTTCAAAATAATATAGGACCACGATGGGAAAAAAAAGTAAAGTCCAACCTTTAACTCAAGTAAATTTTAAGGGGGAAATAAAATCCCTGACTAAGAAATAATTATTCTTCATAAAATCACCTGTTCCACAATTATTGGCACCCCTAACAATTCTTAGGAAATAAATTTAATAAAAGTATTTCTGTCACTTCTACAGTAGTTTACGAAGTTGATCAGAGTATGTAGGAACATTTAATTAGTAATTCACAACTTCCTGTTTCCCTGGGGTATAAATATGACGTGACACAGAGGCCATTTATCTTCAACATGGGAAAGACAAAGGAACATACCATTCAAGTCAGGCAGATGTGTGTTGACCTTCACAAGTCAGGCAATGGCTACAAGAAAATCGCTACTCGCCTACATCTGTCCATAGCTACTGTCAGAGGAATTATTAAGAAGTTTAAAACAACTGGAACAGTGGTAAACAAGCCTGGACGAGGACGCAAGTTTATTTTGCCACCACGCACAGTGAGGAGGATGATAAGAGAAATAAAAAGTTCTCCAAAGCTCACTGTTACAGAATTGCAACAAATGGTAGCTTCTTGGGGTCACAAAGTCTCCAAAACAACCATCAGGCGCTATCTACATGCCAACAAGCTGTTTGGGAGGCATGCACGGAAGAAACCATTTCTCACTCACAATCATAAACGCAAACGTTTGGAGTTTGCTAAGCGGTACTATGACTTCAACTGGGACCGTGTGCTTTGGTCAGATGAAACAAAGATAGAGCTTTTTGGCAACAAATGCTCTAAGTGGGTCTGGCGTAACACAAGAGCTGAGTATGCAGAAAAGCACCTCATGCCCACTGTGAAATACGGCGGGGGATCAGTGATGCTGTGGGCCTGTTTCTCTTCTAAAGGCCCTGGGAACCTTGTTAGGGTGCATGGCATCATGAATGCTCTAAAATACCAGGACATTTTAAAACAAAATCTGGTGGCTTCTGCCCGAAAGCTGAAGATGGGTCGTCACTGGGTCTTTCAGCAAGATAATGACCCTAAACATGTGGCCAAATCTACACAGAAATGGTTCACCGCACACAGAATCAAGCTCCTCCCATGGCCATCTCAGTCCCCAGACCTCCACCCCATTGAAAACCTGTGGGGTGAGCTGAAGAGGAGAGTGCAGAGGAGAGGACCCAGGTCGTTGAATGATTTAGAGAGAATGTGCAAAGAGGAATGGTCAAAGATCCCTCTTTCTGTATTCTCCCATCTTGTGAAACATTACAGGGAAGATTAGGTGCTGTTTTGTTGGCAAAAGGGGGTTGTACAAAGTATTAACATCAGGGGTGCTAATAATTGTGGCACACATGATTTGATGTTAAATAATTATTTCTTAATGTGGGATTTTTTTCCTACTGAATAAATTCACTTGAGTTAAAGGTTGTATTTTACTCTTTTTTTCCATCGTGGTCCTATATTATTTTGAACAAAACTCAATTTATGAGAAGCTAAATAACACATCTTAACCAGGGGTGCCAATAATTATGGAGGGCACTGTATATTTTCATTTTACTAAAATACATTAATTTACAATGAACATATATGCAGCTGAAACAGGGAACAGACTAGTGCATCCCAAATTATATTATCAACATTAACATTTTAATAATAAGACATTATTATAGTCATTATGGCTTTTAGAAAAAAATGTGTTTTGGGGAGGGGGGGGGGGGGTAGTGCACTATAGGACTCTGTGGTTCAGCATTAGCTTTTTTCCCTATTTTACATTACTTTTACTTTTGTAATTTAAGTAGTTTTGAAAGCAGTACTTTTTTAAATACTTTTACTTAAAGAGTAAAAAGCTTGAGTTGATACTTTAACTTCTACAGAAGTATTTTATTAAACCCTAGTATCTATACTTACCTACCTACAGAGTAACGAATGCCGATACTTTTCACACCTTTGGTTTGGATGTGTTGGGATACTTTAAGCTAATTTTCATCCTTACATCACAACCAACCCATTTTCCACAAGGGATGGAAAGAAAAAAGGAAATCTCCTGTGTCTTCTTTTGCTTTGATCCTAAAAGAAGAGAGAGAGAGAGAGAGAGAGAGAGAGCGAGGGAGAGAGAGCAAGGGAGAGAGAGAGCGAGGGAGAGAGAGAGCGAGTAAACTCAAATCCAGTTTCAGAAGTCTCCTTTCTCTCCCATGGGCAAAGCAGTACAGAGAGATTTGATTTCTAAAAGCGTAAAAAGAGTGTATAGCTGTAGTGTGTGTATATGTGTGTGTATATGTGTGTGTAGCTGCAGTGTATCAGGAGAAGCATGCTACTGTACACCCGGGGTGCGATCTCTTCCGCAGCGCAACAAATCAAGCTTATCTGGGTTTGGAAAAGTGGCCCAGGGCACAATTTAGTCAATAAAACACGACAACAAAAGAATTCGGAGGAGTTTTTTTTTCAGTCTTTTTGTGAATTGGCCTATATTTACAGCTCCCAGATCAGCGTGCTCACTTATCTTTCTCTCAGAATAAAACAAAACACACACTGAGGGACTGTAATGAACACAGGCAAAGATTTGTTTCTAATTATTAGATAATAATTTCAGTTTTTGCAGCTGCTGTAAATAAAGCAATACGCCTTGCGCAGCTTCTCGTAATTAATCGTGGGTGTGGTTAATTTTGTGCGTGATGTGAAATAAACCCATCAGTGCACCAGTTGTTATTCTCTTCAAGAGGCAGGTGAGCTCTGACTTTAGCATGTTTGTATCTAATCAGCACAGTGCTTTTGTGCGTCTCAGCGGAGGATACTGAGCTGCTCGTTCTAGACTGTGTTAATAGTCTATTTTCACGCCTTGCGCCCGCACGGTTCAAATATATTCAGAGTTTAGGAATAAATCTACACTGATGGGTGTGGTGGTCTGGAAGTGAGGTGTGTTCAGCCAGCAGTAAACAGACTAAAGAATTACAAATAAAATTGCTGTTCTCTTAAATGAGCTGCTGGTGTATCTTCACAGTGTGAACACACAGGGCACTATCTTCTGGTGAGATGCACAAAAGTGCCACGCTGTTAAGATATGAGATATGCACCCGAGTCAGAGCTCACCTGCCTCTTAAAGGGAATGACAACTGATACACTGATTGGTTTATTTCAAGTTACGCCCAAAACACACCCCTAATTAATTAAGAGAATTAGTACACGCCTTTTGCGCGTGGCAGGATGTTCTGCATAAATTGCTGAGCTGTTAGTGTCCCTCGTTTTACTACTAGAATTGACTGACTGTTGACAGACTGACAATAGTATGCAATTTGAAAGGTTAATTATTCTTAAAAAAAAATAAAATAAAAACAGTTTATACTCATTCATTTGATAAATTAAAAGAACCATCACAAAAATAAAAGAAGCATTTTTGGTGCCTTTATTTAAAAGAGTGTCACAAAAAAAGTATATCCTCGAGTTACTTCATGAAATAACTACTTTTAATTTGTTCAAATTAAGATAAGAAACTATTTATTCATTAATTTAATTTGTTTTTCACATACTGTATATTCCAGTTGTTTCCGAGTGCTTTAAGGTTTGTGCACACAGTGATTTTATACAGGTGATTTAATATGACGGAACTCACTCTTCTGTGTTTATTATTTGTTTCTCTTTTTCCGACTCTGAACAGATATAAATAATTCTGTCATATTATGAATAATTCAAAACCTGGGTGAAGTTTCTGACTGAAGCATTTCATCCCGGTCAACAAGGACTGACATAATTCACCGTGAAACAAAACAGGAGCTGAATATATAAACAGCACACACACACACACACACGCACACACACACACACGCACACACCTGCCCACACACAAGTCCACGTTCATAAGACATGTGCAGGTATGGACATACAGCAGTACGCCTGCAGGTGCTGCTGCTCTCCTCTCCCCCTCTTTACGCTGAATTACCAGCTTCATTATTCACCACACACACACACATAACACACACACACACACACACTCCCGCACACGCACCTGCAGCGTTCGAGCTCCGAGCTGCCATGCCTGCTCATAGAAATGCCCTGTGAGATGTGATCAGACGGTCAGGAAAAATGACCCCCAGAGCCAAAGAAAGGGTCTTTCCGCTCTCGGTTAGAGCAACCCACCCTCCCCACCTCACACTCCGCACAAATACACACCCCCAGACAGGGATCTATCAGTGACATAAAAGACTTTCAGTGAATCCCTTTTTAGGTACCTAATTGAAGTGAGAGTTGAATTTGTTTTATTTGTTTTATAGAAAGCAACACTTTCTATGAGTGTCATCTCTATAAGACTCTATAAACATATTCATAACACATTATACTGCATTCAAAAGGCATTATAAACATGGTTATACGTATTTATAATAATGTATAACCCATCATATCCATGTTTATTATGCATCATGAATTGTGATCATAATGCATTAATAGCTGTGTTTATAACATGTCATACTGTATGTCAATACCAAGAAACTCAGTCCCAGCTTGCAGAAGTTTGCATTTTGCCAACAAAGTTTGTGATGTTAAGGTTTCTTTAAAGAAATTGCTAAATGTAAAGATACAATTTCTCCCAAATTCTAAATTCAAATATTATCATTTAGAGCATTTATTTGCAGAAAATGAGAAATGGCTGAAATAACAAAAAAAAAGATGCAAAGCTTTCAGACCTCCAAGTTCATATTCATAAAGTTGTAAAAAATCTGAAATCAATATTTAGTGGAATAACCCTGGTTTTTAATCACAGTTTTCATGCATATTGGCATCATGTTCTCCTCCGCCACTCTTACACACTGCTTTTGGGTAACCTTGTGCCTTTACTCCTGCTGCAAAAATTCAAACAGTTCAGCTTGGTTTTATGGCTTGTGATCATCCATCTTCCTCTTGATTATATTCCAGAGGTTTTCAATTTGGTAAAATCAAAGAAACTCATCATTTTTAAGTGGAGAAAAGAAACTCAACATTTTTTAAGGGGCCAGACTTAAAGGGGTAGTCAGAGACAGGCAAGGTAAGAACCAAAATGGCAGCAAGGGTAAACAACATACCAGAGTGAGCAGGCAAAAAGGTCATACACGGAAAATCCAACATATGTCGAAGAGCAAGACAAAAGTGTAGTCGATAAACAAAATGAGGTTTGGCAATGAGAAAAATGAAACAATACAGGATAATTAAGGTAAAAGGGTGGTTATGAATACAAAAACAGGTCGGTAACAAAGAAGCAAACACAAAGGAAACGTGAGGTTCAGGGGGTATTTATACTAGTGAACACAGGTGTGAGCAATCTGAGAAACAGGGCGATGCTTAGAACGCTGAAGCATCACGTGATCAGGAGTGTCAGGAAAGTGCATGCTGGGAATTCTTTGGGAGTCTTTGGTGTGTGTACTACAGTACATGGCAGGAAGACTGACAACATCAGAACTGACAATGCCTCTGTTTGATTTCTTTTTATGATTTTTTTTACATTGTAAATTTAATATTGAAGACTATATTAACGCTACACAGGAACACATGCAGAATTATTCTGTAAATAAAAAGTGTTAAATAAACCAGAATATGTTTTATAGCTGTGTTAGATTATTCTAAGTAGCCCATTTATCTTTGAGGACAGATCTGCACACTCTTGGTGAGATTTTAATCTCAGTGTCTTCATGAGGGAGAGTCACCTGGAATAGTTTTCTCAGCGTCTTGAAGGAAGGAGTTTCTGGAGGTGCTGAACAATAGCTGCTGCTTTTCCTTCACGCTGTGAAGCTCCAGCTCATCCCAATTAAATCACCACAAATCACCATCAAGTTTAGATCAGGGGATTAATGTGGAAGATTAAGCATTTTTTTTTACTGTTTAACTGTTTTTTATGTATTTAATATTAATCTACAATTTAGAAAATCAATTAAATAAAGAAAGAAGAAATAAAACATTGAATAAGATGTGTGTACAAACTTTTGATTGGTACTGTATTCAGATCTCTAAATATGAAGGACCTGACCTCCAGTGTTCAAACTAAAGTAGTTAAAACACACACACACACACACACACACACAATACAGTGTAAGCAGAAAACTGTAGGAAGTTTGTAAAGGGACGATATCCCACAGCACGAGCCTTCAACAGCTTTCTACAGGTGCTTCTGTACACAGTAAGATAAGATAAGATAAGATAAGATAAGATAAGATAAGATAAGATAATCCTTTATTAATCCCACAATGGGGAAATTTACCATGTTACAGCAGTGCAGAGTAAAGGACAGAGAAACAGGTCAGCAAAAGGTAAATACAAATAATGATAAATCTATATATACAGAAAACCTATTGTAGGAAAATATATAAAGAGTTTAAAAAATGATATATAGTAAAAGAAAAAAATATATATATATATATATATACATCTAGTGCATAGAGATATGATTATGGTAGGGTGGACCAGTATTTTTGCACAAGAGTAACAGAGAATACATATCAAATAAATAATAGATAAAAACAAAAGTGAGAAAAAAAAATATTGCACATTAAATAAATTGCACAAATGATGATCACAGTACCCGTAGTGAGATGGATATTGCACACTGTAAGCATTACAGCTACAGAGTAGTATGTAGGTTTGTATGAAGTCCTGAGATAGTATCCCACACACACACACACACACACACACAATACAGATGATTCAGGCACTTCAAAGGGGCCTATTGCATGATAATACTGAGGCTGGAATCAGACGCTTTTGATAGACAGACACTCTTGACAACACACACACACACACACAAACACACAAAGCAGACACACACACACAAATAACACACACACACGAGCAACTATAATAAACCACACTTTTTTGCGTATGACTCACCGTGAAATTACAAAGTCTAATCTGGATTGTCGTCCATTGTGAATCGGCCCTCGACTCGCATGTATGAGTGTGTGAGTGTGTGTGTGTGTGTGTGTGTGTGTGTGTGTGTGTGTGTGTGCGCGCGAGCTCGACATTTGCGACGGTATGTGCATCATGCTGCTGCCCCCATGGAACAGGAGGGGTGACAAAAAAAACACTTCTTACATAACCTTTTCCATATGTGTTAGACTTGCTGCGGCGTCCGCACCAACTCTGCTGCTGCATATGTGAGACATTAAGTCTTGGCCACGACTTCGTCCATCTGATCCAAACAAGACGAACGAGAGAAAACTCCAAAAGTGCCTTTTTAAAACATCTCGAACAGAAATGAAGGTTCATTACAGTTCCAGCGTGGTTCAATGAGGCGTAGCGGATTAGCCAAAAGACCCAATAACTCACTCAGGCTAAAACACGCTCCAGAACTCCAGAACTCGCTGCTTTAAGGGCCAATAATCCTGGACACCTGAACTGTATATAGTAAGCAATATTCCTGTTTTCCATCCTTTGGGTTCATTTATTTCTGTGCATTTCTGTAGTTAAATACAGTAGAACAGGCAGGTCAGTGCAGTACCTATACCCTCTTCTTCTGTAGACATGCCTTTGTAATGTACTGTGGGCAGCATGTGGTTTAGCATTGTCCTGTTGAAACTTGCACAATCCAGAATTTACTGCTTTAAAGACACTTGACACTCGAACTACTGTAGATACAGGGGTTGGACAATGAAACTGAAACACCTGCTTTTAGACCACAATAATTGATTGTGGTGACGGACAGTTCTGGTGAAAACAGGAGAGTTGAGGTGCACATTGAATTCTGCTGTGATTTGATCAGCCGTGGTTTTATGTTTTTTGGATACAATCCGGGTTAGCACCCGAACATCCCTTTCAGACAGCTTCCTCTTACAGCGTCCACAGTTAATCCTGTTGGATGTGGTTGGTCCTTCTTGATGGTATGCTGACATTACCCTGGATACCGTGGCTCTTGATACATCACAAAGACTTGCTGTCTTCGTCACAGATGCACCAACAAGACGTGCACCAACAATTTGTCCTCTTTTGAACTCCTGTATATCACCCATAATGTTGTGTGCATTGCAATATTTAGACCAGAACTGTGCTCTTACCCTGCTAACTGAACCTTCACACTCTGCTCTTACTGGTGCAATAATGTGCAATTAATGAAGATTGGCCACCAGGCTGCTCCAATTTAGCCATGAAACCTCCCACACAAAAATGACAGGTGTTTCAGTTTCATTGTCCAACCCCTGTATGTTAACAAACATCGCTAAAGTGTCCAGTGTTACAGTTCCAGGTTCAGTGTGTTTTAATGAGGCGTAGTGCATGAACCAAAAAGCCAAATAACTAATTTTCCTACCATGACAGTGTTATAGAGGATATAGGACTGTACACATAACAGTAATTTTAAATGAAGCTAAATTAAATAGAATTAAACCAGCCTTAAGCTACATACCATATTACCATATTATATATTACCAGCCTTAAGCTATATACCATATTTGCACTACGGTTATATGATATTTATACTGTCATTCCATCTCAATCACCATCAATATTGCACTATTGTCTTACGTATGTTTGTTGTGTCTTGTTGTATTGTACATATAGTGTCTCCCACTCTTTTATATTAAATCTATTTATTTTTTTACTTATATTTATATATCTATTTCTCCCCACACCACTGCACCTTGTTTTTGTCTCATGTATGTCTATTTGTGTCCCTGCTGTATTGTACTCATAGTGTCTCCCATTCTCCTTTATTATATCTATTATCTGTACTTGCTGTAAAATTGGGAAGGAGAGTAACGTAATTTCAATTCTCTGTATGTCCTGTACATATGCAGTATTGACAATAAAACTACTTGACTTGACTTGACTAAATGGTAATCCAAACCAAAAGAGAACAAAACAAAACCTAACACAACACAACTAAGCAAAAGTTTTTCTTTATATATTACAGTATTTTACCTTTAAAACCTAATGAAAATGACAAAAATACACTTTTTATTAAAATGTGTGTAAGTGAAATACATTATCTGTTTTAAAAATGTTTAGATGCTAAACAAATGTAACCAAACTGACCAAGAAATAAAAAGCATTCTTTAATAAAACTGTAGCAACATTTTTTTAATTGTACACAAAATGCTTGTTTTTTATATTTTGCAGATATATCACTGTAAAATAAAGTCAAACAAAGTTTATATAAATAGTTTCTGTAGATTCGTATTTGGAAATTTTGTAACTTTTTATTTTTTTGTTTTGTTTGGTCATAAAAGAGGTAAAAAAAAAATTTCTTATTAAAATCACATTAGAATATTGGTGCCGAGTGGTCCAGCGGTCTAAAGCGCTGCCACTATGAGCGGGAGGTCGCCGGTTCGAACTCCTGCTCATGCAGTTTTGCCATCAAGCGGCCGGCGCTCAGAGGGAGCAAAATTGGCCCTGCTCCCTCCGGGTGGGTAGATGGCGCTTTCTCCCCACATCACTCCTCCGGTGATGTCTGCAGCACAGGGCGTCTGTGAGCTGATGTACCGGAACTGAGTCGCTGCGCTTTCCTCCAAGTAATGCTGCATCAGCAGCAGCTCAAAAAGAAGTGGTAACTGACTTCACATGTATCGGAGGAAGCATGTGTTAATCTTTGACCTCCTGGTGTGTTGGGGCATCACTAGTGATAAGGGGAGTCCTAATGAGTGGGTTGGGTAATTGGCCGTGTAAATTGGGGAGAAAATTGGAAAATTAGAAATAAAATTATATTAAAAAAAAAATCACATTAGAATGACAAAAAATCACTTTGTAATGAAATGTGTGTTAGTGAATACAATCATTTTCTGATTCAAACAAAACTGACAATGAAATAAAAAACATTCTTTAATAAAACTGTAGCAACTTTTTTTTATTTGACACAAAAATGCTTGTTTTTTATATGTTGCAGGTATATCACTGTCAAATGTAGTCAAATATAGTTTATATATATATAAATATTTTCTATAAAGTCTGTACACTTGTATTTGGATATTGCATAACTTTTCATTTTTTATTGCTGTTCCTGACAAATGAACATACTGTACCAGAAGGGTTAAATTATGTAGGCTACAAATGTATAAACTAATGCATGAAGTAATGTAAAAATGAAGACACACAAACGTCCTTCGTGTCCCTTGTGATTAAAAGTAAAAAAAAAAGAAAAATAGAAAAGTTTAGTGCTGTTTAATATTCTTTCACTCTGGAGACTCTGAGGAAGACGCTCCATCAGAAAGCTGTGATGCTCTTTTCTCCGTCTTCAGGTAATCTCAGGTAATCACTGCAGATAATGGCTGTAACCGTCCTCAGCGCTGCAGAAAGAGCACTAAATGCCACGCTGTATCGGTGTGGTTAATTACCCGCGGCTCGGCTGACGGCGGTGGGGCCCCTGACGCCTCACGCGCGAGAGAGAGAAAGGCGAGAAGCTCGCTGTCACACAGCTGTTAAACTGCTCCTTTACCACCACCACCACCACCACACCGCCTCACCGCCCTGCCAGCCATGAAATGAATGCAAATAGAGTTTCAGACACCTAAACTGCAGAGGAAGGTGGAGATAGAGGGGAGGTTTAGAGAGTTATGAAACCACTGCAGACGTCTCCGAACAGCACAGATACTTTACACTAGTTGAAAAAAAGGTAAATGATTTGAAGATTATCCCACTTCATGTATGGCTGAACACTGAATTGCCAAAAGTATTCATTCACTCATTTAAATCACTGAACTCAGGTGTTTAACCCTTTGTAAGTCGCTCTGGATAAGGGCGTCTGCTAAATACCGAAAATGTAAATGTAAATGTAAATGAACCCAAGCTGTTTGGTGTGTTTTTTCTCCATTTTTGTCAGTTCCTCCATTAGGTCTTATAACACAATAATTATCACAATTATCAGACAGTCACATGCCCTGATCTCTTTCACTCCAGAAGACATACGGCTGCTCATAAATGTAATCATTTAAAATGTAAAAGGATGCAGAATTGTTATATTTTCCTGGAACTGATCATGTTTTGCTCAAAATTTTACCAAGCGCCTGTTTTTTTGTTTTTTACTTATTTTTGAATGTATAGACTTTAAATATATTCACACATAAGATATCTTTTCAAAAAATGGTTAGACTAGAGTGTTTATGAGTTAAAGGAAGCATAAGAATATTGATGATAGTTCATTACATGGCTTATTAATTAATTAATACTTTGATAAAATACATGGAGAAACAGCATCAGGCGGATTTATTTTTCTTGATAATCAATAATCACACCTCTAGGATACATGTAGATACTAAAAACCTGACACTCAGAGCAGCCTATGCCTTTCAGTATTTTGAGGATCAGGAAACACAAAAAAAACTATAAACAAAAATGTAAAACAACCTTTTAGTCTAAATAAGTAAAAATGTTTAGTCCTACTTATTAAAAATGTGTAAAGTAAAATAAAAACTATATAAAGTAGTGCGCACACCATACCTAGCTTTAGTTTGAGTAAAAGCAGGTAGTTTCACACTTTTTCTGTAGACACTTTTGAGTCTTTATTTACTGATATTATTTGGTTTGAAACATCATATAAATATGTTTGAAGCACTAAAGGTAAATAATATTGGTTGGGGAAGGAGATTTTTCACTTTTTTAGGTGTTTTTCTCAATGGGTTTCTTGTAGATTTAGCTTTAGCGCACTGGGATGTGATCACTATTTTTAGAAAGAGTAAGTTCCGCCCTTTCTAACCATATATGGATTATGTTCATGTGTGAAGGGATTCCTGAGTAATTAGGCTGAGAACACAAGGTGCGATTTTGGATTTAAAATCCGTCCGTAGGGTTCTAAGGGTTAATCCAATCACTCTTCAGTCTCCACGGGTGTTTAATAAAAGCAGCAGCTAGTCATGCTTCAGACTGCTTCTATAAACATTAGTGAAAAATGGTCACTCTCAGGAGCTCAATGAACTCCAGCCATGAAATTTCTCTACTAACTACTAAATATTCCACAGCCAACTGTCAGTGATATTATAACACAGTGGAAGAGACTGGGAACGCTAAAATGCTAAAATAGCATTCAAATTGATCATAGAAAGTCATTATCATAGAAAAACTCAACTAATCAAATAATTAAATAGTTATATTTGACGTAAATATTGGTAAAGGCCTTAAAAGGCCTAAACATCCCAGTCCTTAAAATCCAAATATACAAACTAAGCTTTAAAAAACAGCAGTGATTCAAAAACTGTGTGATTTTTGTGATATACGTCCATAATGGTAACTGTAAAGTAAACGGAAAAAAAAATCCTTTATATATTCTTCTTTAAGTCCCCAGACTTCCTTTTGAATAAGACACAAGTAAACGAGAGCCAATCAGAACTGAAATTCTCAAAGGCTGACTAACTTATAACCAGCCTGTTTGAAAAGAGAAAAATGGAATGAAAAAATGGTTTCAAAATGAATCAGAGCATAAAATGACACTAATGACTTTTTAATGAATTTGTAAAATGTCCCACTAATTTCCCAGTCTTATTTTCACACCCCAGGCTGCCAAGTATACAAAGTTGCACAGTTGCACTCAAACAGTGTGATGCAGCCATGGAAACGGACGAGCTTGCTATTTTTCTGCTGAACAGGTAATCACTGAGCTTCGGTTAGGTTTGCTAACCATAGCTGGGTCATTTACCATCACCACTAGTGTAGTGTAGGTACAGGCATTTTGAAAATGGCAAAAGTATTGTGTATATCTAAACTATAATGAGCAAGACTAATTGTCGGCTGCCACTAAGTGGCAATCTGGCAACCCATGTTAGCTTCACATCTGGGCCAGAAAAGTAATCTAGTGTATAGAAATTGAATTCCTAGGTGCCAAATGATCCAGCGGTCAAAAATGCTGCCGGCCCATTTGATAATCTTGCTCATTATTGCTGGTTTGAATCCAGGTCATGCAGCTTTGCATCAGCTGCCAGAGCCCTGAGAGAGCACAATTGGGCTTGCTCTTTCTGGGTGGGCAGATGGCGCTCTTTTCCATATTTTTTTCCCCACTCCTAGGGTGATGTCTATCAGTACAAGGCATCTGTGAGCTGTTGTATCAGAACCGAGTCGCTGCGTTTTCCTCCGAGCGAGATGTGATGCTGCTCGGCAATGCTGCATCAGCAGCAGTTTGAAAAGAGGCGGAGTCTGACTTCACATGTCTTCACCCTTCTTGTGTTGGGGCATCAGTAGTAATAGGGGATATACAGCTAAGTAGCAGCTGAGTGGGTGTGACAATTGGCCTTGATAAATTGGGAGAAAATGGGAAAAAATAGAAATACATTTATATAAAAAAAAGGAATTGGACTTCACTCGCATTTATTACAGATTGTTCCTTTAAGACCAGCAATACCAACACTATTAATTCAATATGTTGATCTAATAATGATGTCAAACACAAAGTGACATCACATCTTTAGTTTTTCCAACTGATCCCACTGTTTTTATCTCTATATCAGATTTACAGGTCTGGTATCCTGCCTGATCTTCAGAAAGAGAGAGAGAGAGAGAGAGAGAGAGAGAGAGAGAGAGAGAGAGAGAGAGAGAGAGAGAGAGAGAAAGAAAGAGAGAGAGAGAGCAGCATATCTTTACAATAACGCCAACGTAAGATCTGCTTCTTATTACACCGCTCAATTACCACACTTACAATCCAGTTATGCAACTCCAATTTTGTCATTTCATAAAGCTTGGGCGCTGGAGTCATGGCAACCCCGAAAACAGCGGCAAACATCCCCCTCCACTCACCCTCCCCGTAAATGAAGAGAATAAAGGAGGAAGTAAAGAGAAACAGAGAGAGAAAAGAGGAAGGAGAGAGGAGATTGATTGATTTAAGGCTCTCTCAATCTTAGAATATCCGAGTGCTGAGCACCAGCTGCTGTTAATGGGGAAAGGCTTAATAAAGGAGAAGAAACGCATGAAGAGAGAAAGATACTATTGGATGGACTATTCAGATCTCTCACAATCCAATGTGTGAAAAGTATTCATGTTTATTACTCTGTAGGTAGAAAATACTTCTGTAGAAGTTGAGGTATCAAATTAAGCTTTGTATACTTTAAGTGAAAGTATTATAAAAGAACTGGTTTCAAAACTACTATAAGTATAAAAGTAAAAGTAATGTAAAATGGGGGAAAAATGTCAATGCTAATATTGATAAATTTGGGATGCACTAGGCTGTTTCGTGTTTCAGCTGCATATATGATGTAAATTGTAAATGAATGTATTTTATTTAGTAGAATGTAAATATATTAAAAAAAGTTTAGTTGGACTGGAGTTTGTCTGGAGTTCTCTTGAGTCTCTGCACGGATCATCTTCATACTAGACTACATACGTCTGCTATGTTCTTGCTGGTGTGTGGAGGGGGGAGGGGGCGTGTGCAGGTGTGATGGATCACAGTATAAACCAATAGGGAGTCGGAATGGTATATGTTTATACTTCTCTGCATCCAATCACAATCAGATTCACTCTATCTGGATAAAGGAGAGATTTATCTGGATAGGGGTTTAATTGAACGATGAGAAGCTGTTCTGCTTAATCACTTTTAAAAATGATTGATTAGGGGGAAGACTTCCCTATTTAAAGATGTCCTTTCACTAGAGAGCATTTAGTATTTGCTCTGTTTAAAATACCGTAGGTCACTCTGAGTTGTAATCGCCTGCATTAGCCATTAAAAAGAAAAATAGACAGAGAATCAGGAAAAGTCCCTGGACAGACGTAAACCGGTAAATTTGGATTAATGGCTCGCCCACCTGAGCTCCTGCCTATCACTAGTGATGCCACAACACAAGGAGGGTAAAGACCACTGCTGATGCAGTATTAATGAGTAGAATCTCAGCGCACTCGGAGGAAAGTGCAGCGAGTCGGTTCTGACACATCAGCTCACAGACGCAGCCTTGTGCTGATCAACATCACCCTTTGGAGTGATGAGGGGAAAGCCCGCCATCTACCCACCCAGAGAGAGCAAGGCCAATTGTGCTCTCTCAGAGCTCCGACAGCTGATGGCAAGATGCATGACCGGGATTAAAACCAGCGATCTCCCGATCATAGTGGCAGCGCTTTAGACTGCTGGACCACCCTGCTGGACCACCCTTGCATGCAAATTTTTCTTGCATGCAAAGGTGGAAAAAAAGAATGTGAGCACAAACCTACAAAAATGTGGATGCAAGTAATTTTAATGAAATAATGCAAAGAAAACAAGTTCATATTCATAAAGTTTTAAGAGCTCAGAAATCAATATTTGGTGGAATAACCCGGGTTTTTAATCACAGTTTTCATGCATCTTGGCATCATGTTCTCCTCCACCAGTCTTACACACTGCTTTTGGATAACTTTACGCCATTTCTCCTGGTGCAAAAATTCAAGCAGTTCAGTTTGGTTTGATAGCTTGTGATCGTCCATCTTCCTCTTGATTATATTCCAGAGGTTTTCAATTTGGTAAAATCAAAGAAACTCATAATTTTTAAGTGGTCTCTTATTTTGTATATACATACTGAGACAGACAAGAAACACCTAGGGAAAGTAACGAGGGGGCTGGGTTACAAATGTAACACAGGTGGGAGGCAAGACAGAAACAAAACAGAGCCATGTGCTTAAAAAACACACGAGTAAGAAAACAGGATTGAGAAATGACAGAAGCAGGTAGGCAGAAAAGCAAGACAGGAAGAAGAGAGATAAAAAACAGAAGGAAACAAGACAGATAAAGGCTAAGGTGTGAGATGTAAACCCTGAAGAAAAACTTGATGCCCTATTTGTCAGAGTATAATTAGCATTAGCATTGGTGGGCATCTGTGGTATGATACATGGTGTGCCATGTTGTTTGTGTATGTGATGGAGGACCAAGAAAACCGTCACCAGTTGTGCTCAAAAGTTTTAAAGTTTACTTTCCCAGCAGTGTGTGTGTGTGTGTGTGAGCAAGTGTGTGTGTGTGTGTGTGTGTGTGAGACACTTCACACCTCAGAAGGAGTTCTGGCCATTCTCATGTGCTCTTTCTCAGGTTCAGCGGCTGAGCACACACCGAATGCACTCTAATGAGTGAAAATCTCACTATCATGATCCGCCATGATGACTCACCAAACTCTGGGGGAGGAATACCTGACTCATCAGAAAGCTCCACCAGTGCCAACACTCACCCGTCCAGCAGCTCCATACACCCAGCCCAACACGCGCCAACACACATGACCACACTCATGTACATATATATGCATGTTTATATTAACAGTGGTGTGAAAATGTATTTGCCCCCTACAGATTTCTTTTGTTTTTGCTTTTTTTTTGTCATACTGATATTTGTCTACTGTCAAACAAACCTTAATATCAGAAAAAGATAACCTGATTAAAAATAAAAAAAACACTTTTTAAATTAGAATTTTATTTATTAGAGCAGAAAAAAATATCCAAACCAATCTAGCCCTGTATGAAAAAATGTTTTCCTCTAAATCGAATAACTTGGTTGTGCCACTCTTGGCGGAAACAACTGCAATCAAGCTTTACTGATAACTGGCAACCAGTCTTTTACATCTCTGTGGAGGGATTTTGTTCCACTCTTCTTCTTTACAGAATCGCTTTAATTCAGACACAGTGGATGATTTTCCAGCATGAACTTCCTGTTAAAGATCATCCACACCTTCGTCTAGGCCACTCCTGCAAAACCTTCAATTATTATTTTTTTTTTGTTGTTGTTTAATCCATTCAGAGGTGGACTTGTTTGTGTGCTTTGGGTCATTGTCCTGCTGCAGAACCCAAGTATTCCTGAGCTTGAGCTCATGAACAGATTCTCCTTCAGGATTGTCTGGGAAACAGCAGAATTCCTGGTTTTATATATTACAGAAAGTTGTCCAAGTTGACCCTGAAGCAGCAAAGCAGCCCCAGACCATTACACTACCACACTGTGAGCCCCGATAAGTTGAATTTACTTTAAAAAAATTGAGGAAACCAGTTTCCTTAAAAAAGTTAAGTAATGGGTAATAAAAACTTAAGTTAGCATAACTTAGAACATCAAGTTATTACAACTAAAGGGGAAGTTGATTTAACTTTTTTATTTTTGTTTGTCACGGCCTCGCTCTGTTCCCCTGTGTTTCTCCTGTAATTTTCCGTCACGTGTGTCTAATTTGTAGCTCCGCCCCTTCCCCAGGTGTTCAGTGTTTCATGTTCCTATATATAGTACTCTTTAGTCCTTGTTTATCCGTCGGTCTTTGCCAGTGTTAGGAGTAACGGCGTTAAAATAAACGGCGTTTTTCAGTAACGAGTAATCTAACTAATTACTCTGACTGTAACTATAACGCCGTTACCATTTTCGACACTCCGTTACTGCACGTTACTTTAGCAGCTGAATGAACTTTTTTTTAACTTTGCGCATACAGACAAAGAGCCCTATCATACACCCCGCACAAGGCGTGTAGCGTGGCGCTTTGCCACCCGTCAACAGTCTATTTTTAGGCCTTGCACGCTTCCTTAAAATAGCGTTGGACTTTGGGATATATTAACACCGATGGGCGTGGTGGTCTGGAAATGATGTGTGTTGAGGTAAATTTCTGGCGTGTTTTTATCTTGGCGGCGGAAAAAAGCTTAGCGCGATTGCTCACCCTGCGCTCCAAAATACTCCATACCATCACATCTTTACCACATAAAAATAAACCACACCCAGAGCCTTCAGCAATCAACTATGAAAAAATATATATACTTAAAAATCTGCACTGTAACTATAAATTATTATTAGTTATATTTATTTCTGTCAGTTATAAGGATTTATATTTATGTTTAGTACACAGACTAAATAAATGTAACTAGGCATTCTGCTGTTTAAAAAATTCAACAGATGCTTATTCTCACTCAAATGCTGGAGTTTTGAAATGGAAAATTAAAAGAGAAAATAACTTTGACTGAACATAAATTTATTTTAGTTAACTTTGCTATTATTTAACTGAATTTCACTTTTATATCTGAAAAACAAAGCACATTGTCAATCTGGCGCGTGGTGCTGCCCGTCAATTATATAAAACTTAAAACATTTGAAATACACAGAAATATAACGCTATATGTTAGCATTCGTTTCTTATCACCAGGGCAAATTTATTAAAATATTAAATATATTAATTCATGAATTAAAATCTCGTCCAGCGCTCTGAAATGCCAGGCACGCAAAGTGGTGCTTGGCGCAGCGGCGCGGCATTGCGCGCAGAATAACCTCTGTCTTCTAAAAAAAAGTTTTTATAAATAAGATCTGACAAGTATACTAAAATTAATGTTATTAAACTTACTAAAGCCAACAAATGTACTGTTAATTAATAAAGAGAAATCAGGCAAAATGCGCTGGGCCTCTCTCTCTCTCTCTCTCTCTTTCGCAGCGCGGAGCTGAATTCAGCGCGAGGCTATAAATAATTTACAACTCAGTTCAGTTAAATAAAAATAAGTAAGGACCTGTAAGTTAATCAAATATTGTCAAATATAAAGGATAGGTTGAGGTTTTGGTGAGCTGTTTTCATGATTTGAAACTGAAACTAACCGAAACTTTTATTATTCTGCGCAAAAAGCCTGTGATTGTTTTAAATGAGTTTTTTAATGGATTTAAATGAGTTTCTTTTTAACGGATTGTTGTTTTTGTCCATTCTTTTGTTTTGTTTATATATACATTTATTTCTTTGAGTGTGGTTTGGTTTGTTTAATTTTTATCCCCAGACGTGTATTTGTTTTTTCCGGGGTTTTTTTCAGTATTACATGTCTTAGTAATTTTCTTTGGTCCTGTGGAGTTTTTCGTTTCTTATTTTTTTTTTTTTCGTTAGACTATATTTTTGTCAACATTTTGGGTTTATTTTTGTTTGTTATTTTTCTAATAATAATAGTAATTACATCATTTATTTTCTTTATTTATTCTTTATTTATTTATTTTTACAGGGCGAAGTAACGCAATAGTTACTTTTACTGGTAACTAGTTACTTTTATAGTGGAGTAACTCCTTTAGTAACTCAGTTACTTTTTTGGAGAAGTAACTAGTAACTATAACTAATCACTTTTTCAAAGTAACGTGCCCAACACTGGTCTTTGCACCTTCCTCTGTTGTTTGTCTCGCCACGTTTGCTTAGTTAGTTCACGGTTTTTCGTCACGCTACGTTTATCTCTTGTTTATTTCTAGTTCTCTGTATTCCTACGTTTATTTCCTGTCACGTTTTGTTCCTGTCTGTTTCCTTGTTTTTTATCTGTATATATTTACATATTTATTCCTTATATATATATCCCTAGCCCTGTTTGTTTATTATCTCTTTAGTTTAGCTCTCCTAGTTTGTTTTATTAGCCTTATTATTATCTCTGGTTTGTTTTGGTTGGTTTCTTGTTTATTTACGTATTAAAGTCTGTCTTACCCGCTTTTACGTCTGCCTCCCGTCTGGTCCCTCGTTACATTGTTATACTGTAAGACCGGGTAAGTTGAGTTTACTTAATTTTTTTAAGGCAGCCGGTTTACTCAATTTTTTTAAGTAATGGGTAATGAAAATTGAGTTAGCATAAGTTAAAACATCAAGTTATTACCACTGAAGGGGAAGTTGATTTATTTGTAAGGTAGCCCAGGGGGAATCACCACACACTGATGGTGAGTGTTAGTCAGAAACTGTTGGACACACCCAGTATGCAAACAGATTGTGACAGAAGCCAATAGAAAAGAAGCTGTTAAATACAACAGACTAAACTCAGTTACTATAAGTTGGTTCAACTCAAAGATCTCAGTTTGAATATACAGTATATGGGCCCACAAATGTTCAACTAACTCAAAATAGTTGAGTATTGTTTAGAAATGTCCAATTTTATGTAAAACAGACATAAATCATTTGAGTTCAACTTCTGGGTTTACAGTATACCACCACCACCATGTTTTACATTTCAAAAAGTACCACTTTTTTCACGTCAGCCCAAAAAATATTTACCCAAATTTCTGTGGATCATCAAGATGTTTGTTGGTAAATGTGAGATGGGTGTTGAGTTCTTATTGGTCACCAGTGTTTTTTTTTATCTTGGAACTCTCCCATAGAGACCATTTTCACCCAGTCTCTTTCTTCTTATTGTTCAATCATTAAAACTGAACCTTAACTAAGGCGAGTGAGACCTGCAGTTCTTTTTTAATGTTGCTCTGGGTTGTTTTCTGACCTCTTGGATGAGTTGACCATGCCCTTTTGGAATGGCTGTAAATCAGCAGTTATTAGACTGACCACTGACCTCATGCTCATCGCGGCATTCGCTGGACAAATGCGGAGCGTCTGGCGACGCAGAGGGACGGACACAAGCGCAGAGTGTGGCTCCAGAGAATGATGCATGTGTTCATTCTCTTATAAAATCAATAGTATTGCTCCGTGCCAAGCGCAAGCCTTGCCCTCCTCAGGAGGACATCGCCATAGCAGCGCCTCCCCAAAACAAAAACACAGCTGAGAACTCTCACTGTACAGCACTGCGCGAGTGTGTGTGTGTGTGAGAGAGAGAGAGAGAGAGAGAGAGAGAGAGAGAGAGAAAGAAAAGTCCACATGCATTAAATGATCTTCTCTCTATAAGAAAGGAATGCAATAAGCTGTAAACACTGATAGATTACACGGTTTTCTGGAACATGTTTTGGCTTCTTTCTCTCTATCTAATATTGTTGGAGTATTTTAAATCTATATTTTACTTATAAATAAAAAAAAAAAAAAAACAAGACCAAGACCAAATAGAACCTATTGTTTTTCTTTTTTTTCCTATTTTCTCCCCAATTTACACAAACAATAATCCAACCCACTTATTCGGACTAGTGATGCCCCAACACTGATGCAGCATTGCTGAGTAGCATCACTTGAAGCGCACTCGGAGGAAAGCGCAGCGTCTCGGTTCTGATACATCAGCTCACAGACGCAGCGTGCTGATCGACATCACCCTTTGGAGTGATGAGGCGAGAGAGCGCCATCTACTCTATCTACCCAGAGAAAACAAGGCTAATTGTGCTCTCTCAGGGCTCTGGCAGCCGATGGCAAGTTGCATGAACAGGATTTGAACCACCAGCGATCTCCTGATCATAGTGGCAGCGCTTAGCTTGCTGGACCACTCAGAGTCCCTGATAGAAACCTATTTTAAGTTGAATTAACTCAAGTCTGCTGTAAACATTGCTTTTATAAAAACTAATACAAAAATGTTTTTCAATTTTAAATTATCCAGGCATACAGTGCAGTTGTTATTGCTATGTTATCTGATTGTGCTTTAAGTCTGTCTGGCCAATCAAACCAAAGGAGGATGGGTCCCTTTACTGCGTAGGGTATGATTTTTCGATGTGGAGATCTGCGCAAGGGCAGCAGCTGTAACAAGTCAGAAAAATCATGTTTTCTGTGCATTATTGGGTTGATTATTACTCTCTGTTCATGATATTTGTATCAAATTTTATCAGTAATACGACATTTGGTTTCAAGTATTTTGGTTTCTCCCCATACAAACAGATGGAAGGCTGGTTTGGCATGGCTAGAAAAAAGTGCCTGGTCTCCTCTCTATAAGAAAGGAAAGCAATAAGCCATAAACACTGATAGATTACAGAATTTCTGGAACGTGTTTTGGGTTCTCACTGTTCTATACTGTATTCCAAGTTTCACGTATACAATCAAACCAGCCCTCAGTCTTTCTAAACCTGCAAAAACCTCAGAGGATGAAAAAAAGAACTCCCACACACACAAACACACATAAATTAAAAAAAACAAAAACAACCAACCTTCCTCCCACCAACAACCCAGAGAAGAGAACAATAACAGATGAAGAATGTACACAAAGCAAGCACCTACTGTATACAATAATAATAATAATAATATACAGTAGCTCTTATACAGTATGGGTTCAATATATTATATCAGCCATAACATTAGAACCCCTTGGATCTAATCAGCTAATCCACCTGATTAACATCACTGAGGGAAAAAAAAGCATGTATTTCAACTGGACATTCCAAAAGTTTTAGGACACAACACTAGTCCAAAGAATTTTGCCATGCCCTTTTATACAGCTCAATGTTTTTGTTTCACTTTTATCTGAGTAAATCTAATCAGCTAAACCATCTGATTAACATTACTGTAAAAAAAAAAAAGCATGTAATTTAATTGGAGGTTCCAAAAGTGTTACACTAGTTTCTGTCCCAAGACTTTTGGTATGCTAGTATATACAGCTCTGGAAAAAAATGAAGAGCCCTCTGATTAGTTTCTCTGATTTTGCTATTTATAGGTTTATGTTTGAGTAAAATGAACATTTCTCCCAAATTCCAAATAAAAATATTGTCATTTAGAGCATTTATTTGCAGAAAATGAGAAATGGCTGAAATAACAAAAAAGATGCAAAGTTCATATTCAACTCTTAAAAAGTTCAAAAATCAATATTTGGTGGAATAACTCTGGTTTTAAATCACAGTTTTCATGCATCTTGGCATGTTCTCCTCCACCAGTCTTACACACTGCTTTTGAATAAATGTATGCCTTTAATCCTGGTGCAACAATTTAAGCAGTCCAGCTTGGTTTGATGTGGTTTTCAATTTGGTTAAATCCAAGAAACACATCATTTTTAAGTGGCCTCTTATATTTTTGCATGTGCACACACACACACATTCTCTCTCTGGAAGCCTTCAAACTTCTCTATTCCTGGATTTGGTCTGTTGTTGTTTTGTATTAAAGGGGATGCCAGGGCATTTACTTATCATTAAATGCCTAAACGGATTTCGTCATATAAACAACCTGTGGGGGCTTACTTAAACATTCCTGGTTCCACAGCTGAAATTACATGGGGTATTAGGCACCGGGGCGCTGCCTCGGCCTGCGGGCGCGGCTTTCCTCCGTCTGCTGCTCCACCGGGCTGAATACTGGAGCTGGCTTAATAAATCGCCCACAGCCGCGCCATGTCTTATAACATTAAAAAAAAAAAAAAATCCTTCTGATCCATTTAATATTTTCCCTTTCTCTCAGAATAACCCTGCTAAGACAAAGCTGCAGAACGGAGAGCACGCTAACGCATTGTCTCAGCATACACTCCCTTATCTGCCCTTTTTTTTCAGAGAAAAGAGGATGGATGGAACAATGGAAAAAAAGGAATCTTAATCTGAGGAATTAAAGGATGTTTAACATTATTATTATTGTTTGAGCATAAATACATACAGAACGAGAGAAAACAATTAGCACAACAGCTAAGAAAACATTAAAGAAAAAAAGGAACATTAACGGGACTAACGAGGGAAAGTCAAAGCTAAAAAAGCTGTTGTGCAAGATGCTAATCCTCTCATCATCCAAAACACAGCACAGAGCAGCACGCTTTAATGAATAATTAATAATGTTACAGCTCACGGCACGCCATGCCAATGTCAATATAACGCCGGCCCTGGTGTGAAGAGCTCACACTGATCCGCCTGTCCGAGCCAAGCAGCTCAGCCCATCCATCACTCGCCTCCATCCATCCATCAGATCCACGCTCATCTCACACTCTGGGTTTTACCCCGGCAACATCTCCAAAACACAGCCTAATCATACTGGGGGTTTTTTTGGTGAATATATTTGTATTGTTTTTTTTCCTTTTTTCCATCATTAAGATGTCTCTTATTTTTTTCAGAGCTGTAGATCCAGCTAATCCATCTGATAAACATCACTGCAGGAACAAAAAGCATGTCATTTAATTACACATTCCAAAAGTGCTGGAACACAACGCTAGTTTATGTCCCATGACTTTTGTCATGTCATTTTATACAACTTAATATTTTTGTTTCACTTTCATCTGAGTAGATCTAATTAGCTAATTTATCTTATCTATCTGATCTCTCAGCAAATACATCTGATTAACATCACTGGGAAACAAAAAAACGTTGTTTAATTGGTTGTTCCAAAAGTCACGGGATACAGCACTAGTTTCTGTCCCATGACTTTTGGTATGCTAGTATATGCAGCTCTGAAAAAAAAATTAAGAGACCCCTTCAGTTTCTGAATCAGTTTTTCTGACTTTGCTATTTATAGATGTATGTTTGGGTTAAATGGACATTGTTGTTTTATCCAAATGAAAATATTGTCATTTAGAGCATTTTTGCAAATTAGCAGAAAATGAAAAATGGCTGAAATAAGAAAAAAGAAGCAGAGCATGCAGACCAGAAATAATGCAAAGAAAATAAGTTCATATTCATAAAGTTTTAAGAGTTAAAAATATAATATTTTTTTTTCCTTTTTTCCAAAGAACAGGAACATATAGACACAAAATAAAACACCATGAATAACCCAACACTTTGCACACACCCCTCCATCAAGAGTAAAATATATGTATATATATATATATATATATATATATATATATATATATATATATATATATATATATATATATATATTATATATATATATATATATATATTATATTATATTATATATTATATTATATAGCTGTGCGCTCTGGCGTGGGGCGGACCCCCAACTCCCCCACCTCCTCACGCCACACTATATATATATATATATATATATATAGTGTGGCGTGAGGAGGTGGGGGAGTTGGGGGTCCGCCCCACGCCAGAGTGTGCACAGCCCTATGTGTCCCAGCTGGTCCGCATGAGGACTGATTAAGCAGCCAGCTGGGACAGGTATATAAACTCAGCCTCAGCTCACTCAAGGGAGAGGACTTTCACTGGGGAGCTGAGGGCTGAGGCTGCACGGACATTTAAACACAAAACTAAGTTAATTCTACAGACTCTAGAGCCCCATTGGGTGAGCTATGTTCTTTTGAGTTATTTTGGGTGTGGTGGAGGGCGTTAAAAGCCAATAAAGGTACGTTTTGAGTTCATTTAATCCCTGTGTCTGTGTATCTCTGTGTGCTTCCTCCTTCTGGGTCACAGTGGCCACGTCCCTAACCCCAGGGGCCTACCACAATATATATATATATATATATATATACAGTATATATATATAGCAGACATCCACATACATCCGCCTAAATAAAAATGTACATACAAGCACTCAAAGCACCCCTAAATAAAACTCTGTAACAAATACCCATTCATTAGTTTATTTCAGGACAACTTATCTAACTTTTATGGAAGAAATAGCTTCTGATCAGTATCGGATTCTCAAGACTTGCCAATCTATCGGCTGCTTATTATAATGTACTCTCGTTGAGCCAATCAGAATATAGATCGCTCTGTTGTTAGGCAGACCTAGTCAAAGAGGATGGAGTTTCCATCCAATCGCCCCCCCCCCCCCCCCCCCGCCATCCCCTTGATACAACTGAAGAAGAACTGCGCGCACCCCACCCCCACCACAAATCTCACTCCCACCAAACTTCACAACTTGAGAGCCCTGAGCACAAAGTAATCTGGCAGTGATCATACTGTTTTTAAACCCAACCATCTCTGCATTAATTCAGTCCTGATACTCTATACAGTAACTTTTACATTAACACTGATCATTGAAGTATATTTTCAGCATTTGTATTTTCTTCATATTCTCTGTATTTTTCTCTTTACTAATGTATGTAACTATTCTTCACGTAACTCCTCCTATAGCTGTGTATGTCTAGAGTATGCTTAACTGTTTCCAGATGTATAACATATCACCCTAATTAAGCAGCTTCCCAAAGTGGGGAGGGGAAGAGAGCAGAAGGGACATGGAATTGGCAACTCTCTCTCCAAGGCTGGCCTAGGAAGCCTTGAAGATATTGTCTTAGTCTTTTGTAATAAATAAATGTATTACAACTAAGGCAATGTCTGCGGTGTCTTCTTCCTCATCTTCAAGCATCTTCACAGCAAAGAGACAGCGATAAGCGACAGCATCCAATGAGTTTCCATTCACTCACCAATCACTCACTTAATTTTCATCATTCATAACTTGTTCTCACATAAGTAATAAAGTCTGTTTTGTGTAAAAGTGGATGGAGCTCATTCAATGGCAGACTGCTGTCCCAGTCCTGCTCCACAGACAGACTCCGAAAGTCTTTTGTCCCTCAGGCCATAACACTGTTCAACTCCTCTCAGCACAGCAAACTGAAGACTCTGTGACACTTTTTCATTCTGATAACTCCGGCTACACCATGGACACACCCTCAGACTTGCTGATGTCTATAACACTATTTTTATAGTTCTACCCTATTTTGCACTAAGAGTTCATTCACTAGTTTCTGTTTCCAAACAATGCTCTGCTACTTTGTGCTAATATTTTTCAGATTAACAAACAAACTTCAATATCAGACAAAGATAACCTGAGTAAATATGATAAAAAGCACTTTTTAAATGATAATTCAATTTTTAAAGGAAACAAAACAAAAAACTATCCAATCAATTTAACCCCGTGTGAAAAAGTATTTGCCCCCTAAATCTAATACAGGGGTTGGACACTGAAACTGAAACACCTGTCGTCATTTTAGTGTGGCAGGATTCATGGCTAAATTGGGGCAGCCTGCTGGCCAATCTTCATTAATTACACATTGCACCAGTAAGAGCAGAGTGTGAAGGTTCAATCAGCAGGGTAAGAGCACAGTTCTGCTCAAAATATTGCAATGCACACAACATTATGGGTGACATGCCAGAGTTCAAAAGAGGACAAATTGTTGGTGCACGTCTTGCTGGCGCATCTGTGACCAAGACAGCAAGTCTTTGTGATGCATCAGGAGCCACGGTATCCAGGGTAATGTCAGCATACCACCAAGAAGCACCAACCACATCCAACAGGATTAACTGTGGACGCTGTCTGAAAGGGATGTTCGGGTTCTAACCCGGATTGTATCCAAAAAACATAAAACCACGGTTTCCCAGTGTTCCATGTTTTCTCCATTTGTGAAAAAGCTCTCACTGTGGTTCTCTGGAGTCCCAAAGCTTCAGAAATGACTTTGTAACCTTTTCCATACAGATAGATGATCAACGACTTTCTCATCTGTTTTTATTTTTTATTTGTTTCAGATTGCAGGTTAATGTGTTGCTTAATATCAAAGTTTGTTTTATAATCTGAAAAATGTAAGTAGGGCAAAAATGCAAAGAAAAAAAGGAATCTGTAATACCTACTCTCACCACTGTGCATTCAGAATTAATTATTTGAGTTGAATCAACTTATAATAACTCAGTAAAGTATATTGCTATTGGCTTTTTACAGAACCTATTTCCATACTGGATTTGTCCCCCAGTTTCTGAATAGTATCTTCTGTATAGAAGTACTGAGAATAGAATAGGACTTTCTGGAGCTGATAAATATGAACCTAATGGCACCATGCCTCCTAACATCTGGCAATGTGGGCTCCAGAGGGTACGAAGACCCCAGCATTGAGCTATAGAGCAGTGGACCATTTTTCTCAGAAATGCCCATAGAGTTTACTGGCAGACCCTTGTCTTGAGTTGGATTTTCAGCAGGAATATCTACAGTATTTTCAGCAGGAACCACTTACACAAACATGCGTCAGTGTAGGAGAAGTAGCCTGCGGGTATTTTCAATAAGAAAACTGACAGGAAGAGCCTGCTCTCAAAATTCACACACGAGAGAAGGTCACACAGCTGACCCTGTGGGCGCTGACTGATACAGGAAAGAGCGAAAATCCCATTTTAGACCAGCTTGTTGGTTCTTGCCCAGCTTAGCCAAACAGGTTGCATCAAACTAGCCACAAAGCTGGTCTTCAATCTGGTCAACCACCAAGCTAATCAACCAGCATGACCAATAGAGGTAGGACAAAATATTGGTATTGGGATATATCGTATTTTTATTGAATTATATTAATGTTGTATTTAATGTTCTTAATGTTGTTAAGTTCGGTGAAACTGACACCAATACATCCATAATTCCTGGTATTTGCTTATTTATGAGTATTTTATCCTTTTTAGAAACACAGATGCAATGAAGTATTGTAGAGAATTGTCTTGCAATGTATTGCAGAAACACACAGTATTGTGATATTGTATTGTTAGATGCACTCTGATTCCCACCCCTAATGACCAGTTGATTTACTAATATGACCAGTATCAACAAGTTGGTTGACCATCATAACCACCATCACCAAGTTGGTTAACCATCATGACCAGTATCAACAAGTTGGTTGACCATCATAACCACCATTAACAGATTGGATGACCATCATGACCAGAATCAACAAGTTGGTTGACCATCATAACCACCATCACCAAGTTGGTTAACCATCATGACCAGTATCAATGAGTTGGTTGACCAGCATTCCCACCATCACCAAGTTGGTTAACCATCATGACCAGTTAATTTACCATCATGACCATTGTTACCAAACTGGTTGACTATCAGCTATATATCAAGCTGGTTAATGATACTCTCTATATAACTGTGATGTATAGAGTATTTCAGTATCACAATATTATTTTATTATTGTATTGTGTGATGGTCTGTGATTCCCACACCTAATGATCAATTTCACCAAGATGCTTGACTCGTATGACCAAAATCATAAAGTTGGTTGACCATCATGACCAAGGTTACCAAGCTGTTTGACCATCATGACCAACATCAGCAAGTTGGTTTGCCTTCATGACCAGAATCAACGAGTTGGTTGACTATCATGGCTAATGTTACCAAACTGATTGACCAGCAGGACCAACATCACCAAGTTGGTTGACCATCATGACCAATGTTACCAAGCTAGTCAACCAGTATTACCAGTATCACCAAGCTGGTTGACCATCATGACCAAGTTGGATGATCATCATGACCAACATCAACAAGTTGTTTGCCCATGATGACCAAGCTGTTTCACCATCAACAAGTTGATTGACAAAAAGTTGGTTAACCTTCATGACCAATGTTACCAAACTGTTTGGCCATTATGACCAGCATCAACAAGTTGGTTGACCATCATGAGCAGCATCAACAAGTTGGTTGACTATCATGACCACCATTACAAACTTGGTTAACCATCATGACCAGCATCAACAATTTGATTGACCATTATAACCATTGTTCCCAAGCTGGTTGACCATCATGACCAACATTACCAAACTGTTGACCATCATGACCAACATTACAAAGTTGGTTGACCAGCATCACCAAACATAACCAAAAACCAACATATGCAAGGTTTATTCACCTTTACAATCATAAAAATTCAAAACTACTTTTGAAATTGGATTTTTAATCACTACAGACTCAAAATCAGACACAAACAAAATCAGCACAACATGAAAGCAGCTTTCTTACCTGTTTAGCTGTTAGCACAAGTTTCCCTCCAACAGGACCCTTAAGACCTCTTAACCTCTGCCGTTCTAACTTCAGAAACATCACTTTTCACACAGTTCTACACTTCAAACTAGTGACTATATCACATAAAGTGAAATAAAACAGTTTTTAAAAGCAGTTTTTTTAAGCTTTTCCTGTTCTCACTGCAGCTGTGCTAACTTTTTTTTTTTGTTATGCTATCCCAACTCTTTCTAGCTTCCTAGCTAGTCCTGTCTTCTGTTTGAGATGTTTAAAAGCAAGATCCTGCCTCAGATACAAGTCAAAATAAGAAAATAAGAAATGTATGGCTAGTTTGAAGCGGAGAGGACCTGCAGTCAGCCGGGATGAGAAGTGAAGCATGTTTCAGGAGCCTGAGAAAGAGAGACAGAGTCTTGGCGGAGCAGAGCGTTAGCGGGGACTGCTAGCATGCGCTGCCTGATGGCTTTATTTATTGCAGTAAATGACTAAGGTGAGCCTCGCTGGTGAATCAGCAGGTGTCAGATCTCGGCAGCAAAGAGGCAGCAAAGCTGAGTGGGCATGCACACACACACACACACACACACACACACACTCACACTCACACACAGAGAGAGGAACGTACTTCGGTATCTGGGCTCTAAGGAGCACTCCACCTTCGCTAGCACTATGTGGGCTGACTCGCCTCGTCTCCAGAGGCACACTCACTGAAGAGCCGTGATTCACGCAGCCCTCTGCCTTCGTGTGCATGAGTGTGTCTGTGTGTATGCATGTGTATGTGTGTGTTTGTGTGTTTGTATAGGTGTGTGTGTGTGTGTGTGTGTGTGGTTAATGGGTTTAAAACAGTGAGTGATTGCTGCTGCGCTGTTGTCTGCTGGCTGTCTTCTCTCTTCACTCACTCTCCCTGCCTCAAAGCCTCCCTCGGCTCCCTCTCAAAATCCTCCAGAAGCCCCTGATCCACCCTGCCACCCTGTCTCCTTCGTCTCCAGCGCTGAGGTCAGATGGCTTCACAGCATCGGGGATAATCCTTTAATACACACTGTCTGCTCTAACCCTCACCTAACGGCTCCAGACATCAAAACCCCAGCGATGCGACGATGCGTCAGGAGGTTTGTTTGTGTGGCGGCGCAGAATTTAACGGTTTAACGGTCACTTCTTCTTTTAAACAGGAGGGAGCGAGTTGACATTTGCAAAATTGCAGAGCCTTTCTTTACATCTTAAACTCTGAATTTGAATGTATCTGCTTGGTGTCTGGTTGGTGCAGTGGATAACACCACCACATTTTGACAGTGAGCTATCATGCAGGAGCCTTGGGTTCAATTCCAGGTCTAGGTGACTGAATGCTGTGCCATCAGTACCAGAGTCCTTGGGCAAGACTCCTAACACTACATTGGCCAAACTCTGTAACAGAAATAACCTTAAGTTATAAGTTGCTCTGGATAAAAGCATCAGCAAAATGCCATAAATGTAATGTAATGTAACTCTACCCAGGCCCATTGCAACAAGGCAAACAAACCAATCAATTGCCCCAAGACAACAACTGGTTATGAATTGTATGCAACGACAATTATGTTAGCACCCCTTTACAATCTTTAAAAAGGGGGCCCCATTAGCCAGCCAGCCAGGTTTGTGATTCCTGCAGCCGGCAAAATATGGAACTTCATAAGTGGAGTTATCCATAGCAGAAATCTTATATCTTATATTTGCTATGTTAAGATACAAGTAGTAAGTCAGTGAACTTAATATAAACATTATATTGGGGTGTTTTTATGCTGTGTTCCCTTTGAATGTCTAAATTTTGCCAGATTTTGCCTTAAAATGGACCTGAACCTACTATACAGTATATCCAAGGGTTAGTATGTACCACCTCTAATGAACGCATTGAAATACTTCAAGGTTGTGTTCATACTTGTCCACTTTGGTTGGTTTAAAACAACCCCCGGTAATAATTTTTTTTTAGTTAGCTCAAACTCATTGGTTCATAATTTTGTAGCACTCAAGTACTCAAGTCTTTGAATATAGGCTGGTCTCAAGACCAATAAAGACAAATAAACAATGAGTCTATGGTATGCTGGCTTAGTGGTTAACACATTTGCCTCCCAATGATGGGGTCTTGAGTTCAAGTCCCTATATGTTCCTCTGGGGACTCTGAATTTTTCTTTTACCAGATATTTTACACAGAAAATCACTACAGCTATTAACTATGCCATCTCTGCTGCACAGAAACGTACACTAGTTAGCCATACAGGAGCTTCTTCCTGTATTTACTTTTTTGCTCTGCCCCAGACAGATCTGACCAATAAACAGAGAGAATGTTCTCATATGGTTTTCACATGGTGACCCACTTGGGTGCACTTTGGATTTTCCTTGTGCGAAAAAACAAAACTGGAAGTGTGCAAATGCTATTATTCTCAAACACTATATGTCCAAAAGTTCATGAACACCTCTTATGATTAATGCATTCAGCTACTCTAATGGTGTTTTATACTTTTCAGCTTTGGTTCGATTAAAATAAACCCTGGTCTGATTTCTCTGTTGGTGGGGTTTGGTACAGAAAGTGTGAACACTGCCTTTTTTTTAAATGTTGTTTAATGATATTGATTGATATTGAAACAAAGGGATTTAATGAATCAGGTTTAAGGGTCCAGTGGTTAGATTTTACAATTTCTTCTTAATTTTAACCAGGACTACAATGTAATAATGTATATTTTGGTTTTGGGTATTAATACACACCCTAGGATGTACAGTCTAGCCTGTGTAGAGAAGGCTCTCAAGAAGCAGGAACGGAGCTATCAGTCTGTCTGGATCAGTGGAGCTGCGGTGGAAATAGTAGACAGTTTCGAGTACCATTCAGAGTTCACATCTCGCAAGATCTGTCATGGTCCTGCCACATCAGCTCCCTCACAAAGAAGACCCGTCAGCATCTCCACCACCTCAACATGTCTACAGGACTTCAGACTGCCATTCAAGATGCTGTGGAACTTCTACACCTGCAGTATAGATACAGTAGCATTCTGACAGGAGACATCACACACTCTAAAAAACAGAGGTACGATATGAGTACTTTTTTGTACTCGAAGGTACACTCTTTATAATTGTACCCTCAAAGGTACAATGTTGGTCTTTACGGGGTCAGATTTGTTCCCTCTGAAGTACAAAGTCATTTCTAACAGCAATAAGTACAAATTTGTACCATTTAACCAGCCAAAGGGTACATTCAGTATTCTGCATCACTGTACTAATGAACAATATATATTTAAATTGCACATTTTTTATTTGAAAGCCAGACAATTTTGTATCATCAAGTTTTTGAGACATATTTAGTTGATGATAATGTTTATAATGTTTATGATCTTTACTGCCACAAAACCATGGGTACAAAAAAGGACTTTCACTGAAAGGTACTTTTTTGTGCCTCAATATAAGGTACAGCCCCAGCGACAAGCTTTGTACTCTTTTAAGTACTAATCTGTACTTATATTTCTTAGAGTGCAGCCAGGTTTGGGAAAAAAGCAGCAAGCAGGACAGCTGGGCTCTACAGAGGGTGGTGATACACTGTATTGCTAAGAGTATTCACTCACCCATTCAAATCATTGATTTCAGGTGTTCCAATCACTCTTCCATGTTCACATTACGAGCCACGTTGCTCAAATCCGTTTTTTTGCTCAGATCAAATTGGGCTCAGATGTTGACGGTTCACATTCACAAATGTAAGTGAGCTGTCTCTGTGTGTAATGTGAACAAATCTAGATAGATAGATAGATAGATAGATAGATAGATAGATAGATAGATAGATAGATAGATAGATAGATAGATAGATAGATAGATAGATAGATAGATAGATAGATAGATACTTTATTGATCCCCGAGGGGAAATTTTGGACATCCATGCAGCGGGTATACACAGTACACAAAAGTAACTAGGAAGGATAAGATAAAACAAAACTCATAAAAATACAAATACCAAAAAAGTGTATAAAATGTGTATTTGTAAACAAATACAAAAAATACAAATACAATAAAAACTATAAAGTACAAAAGTGCAGTCTGTAGTGTGTAATGGAGATGGTGCAGTTGAACACAGTAGACAATGAACACCAGTTGATGTGCATATAATGAGGGTATATGGTGCCAGCTATACAAAAGTGCAAATACACAGTTATATAATAATTTAATGATTTACATTTGCAGTGCAGGCTTGTGCAAAAACTACTAGTGCAAAATAATCTAATGTGAAAGGCCATCTCTGAGAGTGTGTCTGCTGAGATGAGGGGTGTGTCCATGTAGTGACCAGAGTGGCCAGAGTGACAAAGTGTCACAGAGTCTTCAGTTTGCTGTGATGAGAGGAGTTGAACAGTCGCATGGCCTGAGGGACAAAAGACTTTCGGAGTCTGTCTGTGGAGCAGGACTGGGACAGCAGTCTGCCGCTGAATGAGCTCCTCTGCCTGGTGATGGTGCTGTGCAGAGGGGGGTGAACATTGTCCATGATGTTCAGCAGCTTGCTGAGGGCTCTCATCTCTGCCAGTGGTGTTAAGGACTCCAGCTCTAATCCCAGCACAGAACCAGCTTTCCTCACCAGCCTGTCCAGTCGTCCAGCGTCCCTCTTGCTGATGCTGCCTCCCCAACACACTACAGCGTAAACCGCCTGAAACGCCTGCTGCACATTGATACGTGTATAAACATCTTCTTCTTCATCAACAACAAAAAAAAACATCATATTAGAGAGACGACTCTTAGCTTTATAAAGGGAAATGGATGTGTTTGTTAGCAGCTCATATGTGGAGCATCTTTTGCTGGAGTGGAGAGTAAACAGCTGGTCTGAAGTTCATGCTCAGGTCGAGGAGGAGAAAAAAGGCCAGGCGGTTTGCTTTTGCTGTTTTTTTGCAGCTATAGCTGCACAGCTGCACCAAGAGATGGTGAGAGTGGGTACAAGAGAGAAGCTAATGCGTGAAAGCAAAATGTCCCTTGAATTCTGATTTGAATTCTCATTCTCATTCATGTCGCATGTCAATGGATCGGATACGTATCCAATTTAGGACCACATATGAAAGTGACTCAAATCTGATTTGAAAAAAATTTTGCATGGATTTGGCATGTTCACACAGCCATGAAAAATTCAGATCTGAGGCACATTAAGCAAAAAAAAATCTCATGGAATTGAGTCATGAAATGGAGAGTGTCCATGGCCAAGAAACTGCATCCAACCAATATAGTGTATCAGCTAAGCACAACATTTGGATTTTACTTCTTGACCTGCAGATGACCTACCGAAAATGGTGCTAAACCAATGCCAGGGATCGTGAAAGACTTCAGATCCAAAATAAAACAACCAAACAATGGACTCTTCTCTCTGATGGGGACACTGAAGCCCTTATGCACTCTGAAGGCAAACACACAGAGGATGAGGAAGAGTTTCTTCCTACAGGCCATTCGGATGCTGGACCAGGATATTAACACCAGGATTCATACACTTTTTAACCAATAAATGTCCATGATTTTTTCCTGACTTTTCCATGCCTTCAAGACAAATTCTGCAGACATGGACAATAACACCCAAAATCAACTAAAACTATAATCAAAATTTATTATAGAAGGCCTTAAATGAATGAGACACAATCATCAATAATAAAATAAGTGTCAGATCCTGAGAGCTCCATTGTGTAGGGCTAAATTGCTGAATTAACTGTGAGCTGACTTATTTGTTGTCTCAAAATAGATTTTCTCTATCGATAAACGGAAACACAAAGATTTGTAAAGCAAATTTCCATGACTTTTCCAAAACTTTATGGGTATAATTGCGATTTTCAAATTCCATGACTTTTCCAGGTTTTTCATGACATATGCACAGACAGAACTTTGCTAATGGGCATTCAACACCTCAACATTTGTCAGTTCCAGAGTATAGGAGAGCAAATACTGTAAATCTCTAGAGCAAATACTGTAAACATGAAACTATTGGCACCATCTCTAATACCAGGCATGGGCTAAGAGGTATAAAGCCCCCAGCGCTGACCTGTGGACCAATGGAGCTGTGTTCTCTGGAATGATGGTGCTAGCTACATCCAACACACTATATATATAGACAAAAGTCCATAAAAAGTCATCAATAAGTGCAACATCACTAAGTTTGTGATGTTGAATTATCACTACATCACCCCATCCCCTCCTCTCCAACTCATCCCATCCAAAATTACTGGATGGAGCTCCATCATTCCAGAGAACACAGTTCTACAGCTTCCACTGCTCCACAGCTCAATACTTATGGAGTTATACCCCTCTAACCCACACCTGGCATTAGGCCTGGTGCCGAATGGTTCATGTTTATCTGCTCCAGAGAGTCCTTTTCTATTGGTAGTGACTAGACAAGCTGTGTGAGCCTCCATTCATAAATAAGACTGAATGTCCAGAAAAAGTCCTCTGTAGTGTGGAATTGTTTTTCCTTAAGTAAAGGTGAATAGGAAACCCTGGCTTTATGACTCCAAAACCAGTTTAAGTTTTCCAGTTTTGGTTTTCCACACTCTCTTTATCCATTATGTTGCATTTACTGTTGGAGTTGGAAATAAACAAGACATGCGTTCCCATAGTAATTGAACAATGTGCCACAGCTGCCCATGTGTCCAAAAATGGCGGATATCAACACTGTCCAATGAAAGACAAGTATCATTGTTAATTTTTAGTTTACTACTACTATAAGTTAAACACATAAACTGCCCCTTACACTGTGTCAAACTTTCATGATGAATGGGTCCTATTTTCAAATGCAGGTAAAAACCTGAGACAAGCCTAACCAGAACATCTGAGCCAAAAATCACAGTCCTAAAGGGATAAACAGTAGACAAAACATAAAGGTCACAAATTACAGCAAAACACCAGGATAAATAAGCAAAAAAGGGCAAAAAAAAACAGAAATAGACAGATAAAATAACCTGGAAAATATTTCACCAAAGGCTGAACAAACAGACCAGTATTTATACATAGGAAAACAGTTGAGTGTAATTAAAACTCAGGTGAGGCTGATCTACAACTTTGGTGCTGATTGGCTTGCTGAAACCCATGAACGAGAAGTGCATTTTGGGAGTTCAAAAAGGCGGAAAAGTAATTGGAAGATGTGACACATCGTTATATATACACCATAATTAGGTATTACGAATTTCATGTCATTCAAATTCTACTTCTTGCAATGTTAATTTGAATTCAAATTCAAAAATTCAAATTCAAAAATTCTAATTCAAAAATTCTAATTCAAAAATTCTAATTTAAGGTCTGAATTGGAATTTTGCGGGCGTCATTCCTAATTAAATTCTGAAATTCTGATTTTTGTACAACACTCATCCAGAGAGTGCTATTCTACTGTCAGCAGTGGCATTTATTAGTGCACAATTATTTAGACATATATTATATACTAGTCCATCTAAACAAATGTGAAACTCATATATTGTATAGATGTATTAAACACAGAGTGATCTATTTTAAGTGTTTATTTCTTTTATTGTTGATGATTATGGCTTACAGACAATGAAAACCCAGTGACTCAGAAAATAAGAATACTATATAAGACCAATTGATAATTTTGGCAGCATGGGCAGTGTCCTGTCCTGCTAAGTCCTGCTGAAAAATGAAACTTTTATAGAATATGGAAAATTTCATTTTCCAGCAGGACTTGGAACACTGCCCATGCTGCCAAAATTATCAATTGTTCTTATATAATATTCTAATTTCCTGAGACACTGATTTTTATTTTTTTCATTGGCTATAAGCCATAATCATCAGCAATAAAATAAATAAACACTTAAAATAGATCACTCTTTGCTTAATACATCTATTTAATATGAGTTCCACATTTTAAACTGAATTACTGAAATAAAAAACTTTTTTGAGATGCACTACTATACCGTATGCACCTATTAATGACCTGCAGATGCCCTGCTCTACTGCCAGGATGCACAACAAACAGCAGCTTCCTGCCTCCTACCTTTTGCCTACTAACTCGTGCCTCAGACTGAGTTTTAATGAGGCGGTGAGGCCGCTCTTGTCTGTGCAGGCCTAAATTTCGCCCTGGCCGGCTCGCGCTCTCGGATTGAAAGTCACGAAGCCGATCAGCCGCCGTTGCGAGGCTTCAGGAGGGCACCCTGAGTCACAAACAAGCATCCCGGAGTGACAGCCGCGTAAACCTGCCTGCTCTGGGTCTCCTAACTTATCGCTGCAATATCCATTCTGTATTATGCAATAGTAAATGTGAACTTCATCTGCAGCTGAATCACAAGCAGCGGTGCAATGCGTCTCATGGCAACAGCAATTATTTATTCTAATAATAACCACACCGTCGCATATATACAGTGACGCACTTTGGGCTTTCATTCTATGTAGCGCTGCTGTAGCGCTCCACTCAGCATGTGACTGCAGCCACTTCATCACCAATAGCCTGAATTATGTCCTCATGCGCTCAGAACCAAACGCAAGGCCAGCCCAGTATGACCTCATCACTGTTATTAACAACGTTAATCATTAAAACCTCGTGTGCATCTGTGTAAATGTGACTTCTGAGAAGAAGAATGTCTACAGCACACAGTAGGTTAATATAGATAGTTTATATTGCATGAAATTGATTGGATAATTGGGTCACTTCCATTGGTTAACCCTTGTGTGGTGTTCATTTGTCATCAAATGATACTAAAAGAATATTTTTTCTAACTCAAACTCATTGGCATTGGCTCATTTTTTGTGAAAAACATATATCAAAACACATTTTCGATTTACACACACTGTACAACCCCCCCCCCCCCCCTCCCCCCAACACATTTATATTACATACAGTATGTTTGGCCAAGGGCTAATAAACATTGCTTCATTTGTAAATTTGAAACTAAACTAATTTTCTACTCATATCTTGAGTTTAATTAATTTTCTTTTACATTTTATTAAAAAACTAATAAAAAAAAATTAGCACTTTTTGAAAGAAATGTAACATAAGAAAGGTAAAGGGCAAATATTAACCATGTAAGCTGTTTATATTGCTTACAATTTAGGTGAAGCGAGCATGTGTAAAGCATTTTAATGTAAAATTGCTTCATTTTGCTGAATTAAATACAAGTAACAAAGTAAACGAGTAACAAAAATATGAACACCACATGAGGGTTAAATTAGTAGAAAATTAAATTTAGACACAATGCATAGCACAGATCAACGAGCATCAAAAATGTTCTGATGAAACTGGCCCTCATCAGGGTTTCAACAGGAAAGGAAGAGCAAGAGTTACCTCTGTTGCACTAGATAAGTTAATCAGCGTAAACAGCTCCACAGATAAGAGCACCTAAAAGCTTCTTCACAGAGTATTTTGGTTTGTTTAACACTTTTAAGTTACTACATGATTCCTTATGTATCCCTTCATAGTCTGAATCACTTCAGTATTCATTTACAATGTAGGAAAAAATAGGTGTGTCCAAACAGCAGTCTTGTCTTAGCCTTAGCCCCGCCCTGTCAGTAGTGTTCACAGCTGTGTTTAGTTTATTACCCCGCCCCCTCGTTATTCTCTCCACGTGTTTCTTGTTTTCCCGACTCTATTTGTACATTTGTACTCTTTCTGTACATGGTTTAGTATTGATCAGTTTATTATTTGTTGTTTTGATATTCAATTGAGAATCAAAATGGAAAATTATAAATAGAACAGTTAATTATTTTGTTTTTGTTTTTAATATAATACCAAAAAACAAATAAAGGCTTGTGTTTTTCACTTGATGATCCAAGCAAAAATGGAAAATTAAAAAGATTTAGCTTTATTTCCTTTATTCATGACTGAATTGACTGTATTTTATGATAGTGTTTTAGGGCCACTCTTAAAAAATAAAAACAGTTCACTTCGAGAATAAAGTCATAATATTACAAGAAAATAAAGTATTAATTTGAGGTAAATGTAGTTCTAATTGTTTGGGCTGCAGTTTAAGAGCAGAAAGCAGCATTTTCCACTTATGACCTGTTACAGGGCTGCTGTGATAACCATCAGTTATCTATATTTCTAATCTGCTGCTTATTCATGTCCTGTTGTTACTGTTACTGACTAATACAGTGTCCAGATTTTGCCGCTGTGGCGTCGCTACCAGTAGCCAAGTCTTTTGCTTCCCCACAACGAGACGTCTCCCATCTTGTGCATTTTAGTTGAATCTTTGCGACCAAAGGAACATAAATACAGTCAATTCGAGAAATGAATAAAGGAAATAAACCTTTTACTGATAATGGATAATTGTCTGTGTGTTACTGCAGTAAGCATTTAAGGTGGAATGGAAATCCAAATAAGACGCTTTGGTAAAATCTAAATCAATTGCGGCTTCTGGTACATTTTTTTTTTCATACTTTTGTTTAGATTATCAAATAAAAAACAGAAAATACAAGCCGTAATTATTTTATTTTTTTTGGTATTATATTCAAAAAAATAAATAATGAATAGTTTTTTTCCCTGATTTTGATTCTCATTTGAATTTAAAATGAATGATTGATGCACGGATTAATATTTTTTGTTATTCTTTGTTCTGTTTGATTTACTTCTGTTTTTTGTTAGTATTATCTTTGTTTAGTTTTCATTTCCAGTCTTTGTTCAGCTTTGTTTTATTACTTGCTCATTTTCTTTTGACGTTACACATATTGTTTTTTTTTTAATTAAAACATTTAACAGAATCACAATCAAATTGTCTTATGCATCATTCCATTTTTCTATTATGTTTAATTATTATTATTTCCCATTCCCAAATGATGAATTCTAAATCTAAACAGTTTTCCGAACACTAAAGAAAACAGCACTGATTCTGATTACCCTGCAATTTGAAAATAATACATTTAAGAATAAAATGTGCACTCTGAGAGAAGCTGTGTTGATATTAGTACCTCCTGTAATTCTGAAATATTGTGATCAAACTCGTGGCCTTTTATAGTCTCAGTAATGATTGTCGGCACTGAAAATAGTAAATTATCTAATTAGCTAATTGTGAAATGGGTCTGTTGGAGTAGCAGATGCTCAGTTTTTAAGGCTTTGCTGCTACAGCACACAACCCAAATACTGTATATCAAACATCTACTATAATAATATAAAACAGTGGCAGTGTTCATTAGACCACACAACATCTACATACATAAGATATTAATGACAGCTGACATAAACCTACAGTAACAAGTGACTTCTGATATATATATATATATATATATATATATATATATATATATATATATATATATATATATATATATATAGTATCTTATCTTTCAGTAAAAGTATTTTTTTGTGTCTATGCTTTTATACCAGTAAAGATTATAAAGATTATAATCATTATCATCATCTGAATATGTGTCATATGAGACCACTCCAGTTTCTAATTTTGCTATTTATAGGTTTATGTTTGAGTAAAATGTTGTTGTTGTTTTATTCTATGAACTACAGACAACATTTCTCCAAAATTAAAAAAAAATATATTCTCATTTAGAGCATTTATTTGCAGAAAATGAGAAATGGCTGAAATAACAAAAAAAGATGCAGAGCTTTCAGACCTCAAATAATGCAAAGAAAACAAGTTCATATTCATAAAGTTTTAAGAGTTCACAAATCAATATTTGGTGGAATAATTTGGTTTTTAATCACAGTTTTCATGCATCTTGGCATGTTCTCCTCCACCAGTCTTACACACTGCTTTTGGATAACTTTATGCTGCTTTACTCCTGGTGCAAAAATTCAAGCAGTTCAGCTTGGTTTGATGGCTTGTGATCATCCATCTTCCTCTTGATTTGATTCCAGAGGTTTTCAATTTGGTTAAATCTAAAAAACCTATCATTTTAGGTGTGCTCTTGTTTTTTTTTCCCAGAGCTGTATATTGTTTATTAGTGATACAGTGACACAGCATACTGAGAATGGTAACACTTTCTATGAATGTCATCTTTATTAGACGCTATAACCACATTCATAACATATTATATTGCATTCATAAGGCATTATAAACATGGTTTAAATTGTTTATAAAAATGCATAACCCATTATAGCCATGTTTGTTAAGCATTATGACCTGTGATTATAATACATTATAAGCTGTGCTTATAATATATATGTTCAAAGAGTATATCTCTATCATTAATAATCTAGTCCCACAATGAAAGTCTGGCACTTAGAGACCTGTTATAATACATTATAATTGACTATAAGAATAATTTATGAGTGGTTAAAATATATTTATAGGATTATTGAGGGTGTGTTTATAAGTTGGAACCTTTTTTTATTCATGATAAAG